>NW_025421408.1:0-38994 GCF_011764305.1 Mustela putorius furo | reverse complement strand
GGACTTTGGGCCCCTATTCCTTTCAGAAATTTTTAAAAACAGTATCCAGGAAGAAGAAAGGCCCAAGAATGGTTAAAGAGAATCTGCAAAACAAATGAAGGGCTACGCCCACAACAAGAGCAAGGGAACTCTGAAGTGGATTGTAAATTCTCCTTAATTGTTAGTGGGATCACATGCTTCCCTGTTGTGGTCTGAGAAGCCGTGGCCCTGGCTCGGAGAGCATTGGAGTGGCCAGGCCAGGAGCTGTGTGCGACCCTTGCGTCCACACTGAGGGGAAAGAACAGGTTGTCAGCAGACCAGCCTTAGCTCCTAAGGCCAAAAAACAACAGGAGTTGACATAGGGGCCCAATGCAGGAACACACTCCCTCATTGTCAGGGGGGGGAACACAGACAACACAAAGATGCTTTATTTTCAATGTGTGTGAGCACCAAAAGGCAAAGGATTATAGCACATGGCACTTGTTTTTTTTTTCTGAAAACAGGAGGAACCGATGGGATACGGCCCATCTTACACAATTATTTTGTTACCCCCTGGTTTATTACTGAGGTTCTGCTTCTTCTCATCAAACGAAACCATCTGGAACTTTTAATGTCATCAGACAGGTGATGTGCGTGAGTGTGTGTGTGCTGAGTCTCTGACCTGACGATGGGATGGTTCTGTCATCAGGGTCCTTGATTTAGACCCAAACCAAGCCTGTCCCAGGCAGGTTAGGAAGCAAAATCATAGAGCACCAGAACGCAAGGTTTGGGGAGGGCTCTTAGAAATCACAGTTGCCAGGCTCTGGCAATAGAGAGGGAAATTGAACCAAAAAGAGGAAATTTCTTAGGATGAACCCACAGCTTGATGACCACCAGGACAGGTTAAGAACCAGAACTCTCAGCAAGATACACTGGCAAAGAACATCGGCCTAATGACCCAGCAGATCTGGGTTCTTCTACCAGAGTCTGTCACCCCTAGCTTAGCTGTGTGGATCTTAGCTCACTTAGGCCTCTCTGTGTCAGTTTCCTTTATTATTTAAAAATTGACTATATCAATTTAATAACTATCTAGTCTTCTCCTTCTCGGCGGCTTTTGTCGGAAGCAAAATGGGTCTGAAGGTTGCTTTACAAAGATGCTCCACGAAAATAAATGATTGTGTGTTCTGTCTATGTATGTGCGTTGTGGTGTGTGTCTATACTAAAATGTGGTCTATATAGTCATGGGATAAGAGTCCAAATTGGTTCGAATTCTTCAGGTTGTTCCACGGTAAATTATAAATCTCAATTCAAACTTGCTAGAAAGGAGGGAGCAGGGAAAGATGAAGGTTGGGGTAGAGAGATTGAGATTGATTTATTGATCCCACAACTAAAAAATCTAAAGGTTTTGGCTTCAGGTTCTGCTGGACCTCGGGACTTAAGTGATGTCATGTGGCCTCATCCTCTCTCCTCATCTCAGTTGTCCTCTTGAATGCTTCCATTACTAGGCTTTCCACAGTGGCTCCTAGTGGATTCCTGCTCATACCACCTTTCCAAAATGTCCTGTTGCAATGGAAAGAGGAGCTCCTTGCGGTTTCTTTCAGCTACTGGACACATGGGCCTGACTTGGATCATATGCCCACAGATTTTTTTTTTTTTCATTAACATATAATGTATTATTTGCCTCAGGGGTACAGGTCTGTGAATCGTCAGTCTTACACATTTCATAGCACTCTCCATAGCACATACCCTCCCCAATGTCCATAACCCACCCCCCTCTCCCAAACCCCCTCCCCCCAGCAACCCTTTGTTGTTTGGTGAGATTAAGAGTCTCTTATGGTTTGTCTACCTCCCGATTTTTAAAAACGTGGGCTGAACAGGTGTCCACATATGAGAGTAACTTTGTACATGGTCTTCAGTAGAGCATTTCTTTTCTTTTTTTTCTCTTTTTTAAAGTTTTGCTTAGGTGGGTGTGTGAAAGATGGCTGAGAGTTCAAAATTATATGGTGAGGACTATACTGAAGGGATTGGAGAAGCTTGAGAGGCAACCATGGATAAGCAGAAGGACTGTGATTACTGTTTCAGATATATTTGAAGGGCTGACATATGGAACACGCTGTTGATGTCCTGAGTAGCTACAGAAGGCTTCACTAGCATGGGGCATTCAGAGATGGGGAGATTTAGAACAAATGGAGAAGCACTTTTAACACTTGGGTTGCCAACACTGAAGTCGCTTGCTCTGGGATGTGCTAAGTCTCCAGTAACGTCAGGTATGGGGGCAGGAGTGGGACACACCCACCCAATTCTCACAAATATATAGAGGGGATTCAGGTCTTTTTAAAATATTTTCCCTAAAAAGTGGTATAGCAAATGCTCCCCTCACTCATGGCCCTCAGACTTTGCCAGGTCATCACGGTCTGGATGACTTCCACCTTCCAGCATCTGCCCCTCAGAGCCTGAGGGACTTTTCTGGAACTGTACAAGGTCACCCTGTCATCCTATGTATGGCAGGTCTGAAGCACTGCAAATTATTATACCCTTAGGAGTAGCCCTCCACAGTGACTCTTAGGAGCTGGCATATAAATAACTCCGCCATTTTTGTAGGATAATTCCCAGGACATGTTTTGCACTCTTCCTAGAGTTTCCCTGGGAGTTTAGGCTCCAGTTGTCCACAGAAATGACTTGCTTAAAGACACACCATGTATTGGCTGTCTCCCCTTTTCAATTTCACTTTCCTCTCCCCTACAGTTGTCCCTGGGTCACTTCCCAAATAAACACTTTCACTGGAATCTCATTTCAGGGTGTGCTTCTGAGGAAATCCATATTAGGAATGGTAGCTCTTAAACAGTATAGTCAGTGAGCATCCAACCCCAGGGGTTACTCTGGGCTGTGGGTGCCACAGGGGACATCAAGGTAGCTGAGGTGTGGCTCCTATAAGTATGGGAACCGTCGGTGAAGAAGAGGAAGAGATGGATGAACTGCTCCGTGACGCATTCTGTATCAGAGGGGTCTGAAATGTTGGGAGATGCAGCCCAGGAGCAGTGAGGCAATCAGCCTGGGAGTCCTTCCCACACTGACTTGGTTTCCACAAGCAAAGAATATTTTGGGAACGAGAACTCCTGGAGGCCAGTCCTCCTTGCCTTTTTTGGCCAGGGCCTGCCTGGGAGACACACCATGCATATCCATGTTCTTACGAAAAAGTATTTAACAGTGATTCTGTCTTTCCCTCACATGCTCTCCCAGGCTGAGGCCAGGCAGCTGGAGAAGCCGGCAGCAGTCAGGGTGGGCATATTTCCAGGCTCCTGGGCTGCTGGGTAGTGACGCCAGCACCAGTAACTGAGCTTGTTTCTTCTCCTTTTTTTTTTTTTTTTTATTCATTTATGCTTCTTAGTAATCACTATACTGAACCTGGGCTCAAATTCATGACCCTGAGATCAAGGGTCACATGCTCTTCTGTCTGAGCTAGCCAGGGCTCCACTGAGGTTGCTTCTTGATTTTAGAAATGAACCTTTCCTTGTGTACAATTTTCCTTCTGTATAATTCTTCTTTGTGGACAGAAGCAATGCTGTTTATTGAACACCATGTTTTATTGGTTAAGGAGTACAAAGTTTATGGGGAGTTAAAGAAATGTAAATATACACTTAAAAAACTTGAAAAACCCAAATGTCCCTTGGGGAGGAAAAGGAGGATTACAGAAGTTTTACAATCACAGTATGAGATATACTTACATAGCTATTAAAGAGAAAATGTACACGTATGGGTAAGGATGTGGGGGAAAAAAAAATCAATGTCAATGAAAAAAGTAAATTATAGCCATGAAAAGACACCTAAAAGCCGAAAATGTATACTGCTAAGTGAAAAGAAGAAGGCAGTCTGGAAAGAATTTGTGCTGTGTGATTCCAACTCTTCGGCATTCTGGAAAAGGTAAAAAGAACAAATACAAATACAGTGGGATCAATGGCTGCCAGCGGCTGAGATGGGTGGGTGGGGGCGGGAGGGGCATGGGGATGAACAGGTGGAGCCCAGCAGGTACTCAGGAAGGGGAACCATTCTGTATGATACTGTCACGGTGGATCGGTGACATGATGTATCTGGCAAACCCAGAAAACCCAACAGAAACCCTAATAGACACTCCAGACTTCAGTTAATAATGTATCAATATTAGCTCATCAGTTCTAACACATGAACCACACAAGACGATAGCAGGGGGATACTGATAGGGAAGCGGAATCAAGGCAAACTCTCTGTACTCTGCTCAATTTCCTTTAAACCTGAACCTGCTCTATGAAATAGTCTATTAACTAAAAAATTATAGAATAGGAATGGTATGATTCTATTTGAATAAAAAAAAATTGCATGGGTATATGTGACTATTTATATGTTTGAAAACACAGCCATAGGTCTAGAAAAACCAGTGCACAATAAACTGTTTAACAGTACTTCTGGCCGACAATGAGTGGCAAAGAAAAGGAAAAGACTGTCTCCTTTTAATGAAATATTCAGATATGAAAAAGTATACAAAATAATGTGATGAACACCTGTTGTACCTCTCCTACCCTCACCAACCAACTTCTGAATCAAAACATGGGTGGGGATTCATACTTACTATTCTATGTACTTTTATATCGTACAATATGAACACAAGCTTCTGTACATACACATATGTATTTATATTGTGATTTGAAAAGAAAAGAAAGAAAAGAAGGGGCAGAAAGGAAGAAAGAAAGAAAAGAAAAGAAAAAACAGTGATCAAACAAGGTGCTGCATGAGAACAAAGGTGGAAGCAATGAATTATGGCTAGAGTTGGAGACAGTCAGAGGTTGGTGGACAGATGTTATTAAAGCTGGGGCAGAATTGAGGAAAGGCGAAAGGAGCATTAGCAAATGCAAAAAACAAAGAGCTGGGACAAAGGGCCCAGCTTCTTTAAGTAACAGGAAGTGATTCTGAAAAAATGGGGGCAGGGAAGAGGGAAAAACTGTCCCAAGAATTAGAATGGAACCCAGAATGTTTGGTTGTGGTTTTTATTTTGAAAGACAGTCAATATTGTGGCAAGGAGCTTGGTCCTTATGTAATCAGCAAAAAAGTATCTGGAAGAAGCATCTAAAATGGTTTAATACTTGTTCAGATTTGTCTTGTAGGGAGCAACAGTAGGTAGAAAGGACTGGAATAGGGATCACCAGGCATGCCTTCAGTAGGGGGATTCCTACACCCGCCAGTTACAAAGACATGAAGAAAGCATGTATTTTATTTACGGTCTTTACATATTTTGTTCACTTGTATCAGATGAGTAAACCTTAAACACCTTCTCCTGATATGTTAAAAACAATGTGTGTACAAGTATGCCTAGAAATCTGAGTGTCCCACATTGCCCCTCCCTACCCGAGTCTTCCTGAAAGTTAAAACTCCATTAACCCTCATTATTTTTGGAAGTCAAGGTACAGAGAAGACCACAGCCTTCCCATCCTCCTCACAAAGGGGCATGAACTATCTCCAGGAGGTCCCAGTTAAAAGCATCTATGCTACCTGAGCATGTCACTAAATTCCCATAGTCCCCAGATGACAACATCCCCTTTCTCTAGAGCTTCTTGGAAGTTCTTCATGTTTTCTCCTTAATGGCATGCTATTGATTTTGTGAGTTCGTTCAGAGGTGAGTGAACCTCTTGGCCTTTATGAAACCAACAGTCTTTTTCTATGAGATAGCCTGTTTTTGCCTGTAATGACCAATTCAATTAAACTGAATATGGATATATCCAAATCAGAGATGCATCTTGATTTGGGGAGTGGGGAGAGTGTTACAGGCTGGGTCTCCAGGAAAGCACACACACTGAGATGGAGTTAGTGTGTAAGAGGCTAACAGGAGGCTCACAGGGGAGGGCTCCCGGGATCCCCACCTGGGGATGGGAAGGGAAGGAAAATGAAGCACAATCAGGCAGATGGGGAGGGACAGCCATCATGTGGGGCCAGTGAGGGCCTCAGCCAACCTCACAGGAAGTTCTCAAGATGGGAGGATCCTTCAGAGCTCTGGACTGGGGCAAGAGGGCAGGGCCTTTATGCCAGACATCAGTGAGCCATTGGGTTTTGCACGGATCTGGGAGACAGATTCCATGATGGGGTGGGGGGGGGGGGGACAGCTCTCTTGAGCTGAGGAAATCCCTAGAAGGGGTTGTGCTGAAAGCATAAGAACTTCATTCCTGCAGTATGATCTGAAGTATGCATCACAATGTCTACCCCAAGGTGATACATCCAGGTACTTTGCTGATCTCCAAGGAAATCCATGAGGTCCTAGGCTTCCAGGACCTCCTCTCTTCAATTGCCTTGCAGAACAAGCCCTCAAAAGTTCTTATTAATTTCCTTAACAACTACTTACTGAGGGTCCACCGTGTGGCAGATATTATTTTCAAGGCAAGCATCACGGCAATGAGTAGGCCAAAAGTAATGCTTACATTCTAGAGATGATGGGGCTGCAGACCATAAACAAGAGAGAATGGATTAGAAGACACAGTCTGTAAGATGGTGAGGATTCCTGTGGAACAGGAAGCAGGATGGGAAATGCTAGCAGGGGGGGCGGTGGGGCAAGGATTTCCAGGCTGATGGACTAGGAAGTATGGAAGTTTGAGGGTGGGGGTTAAGGAAGAGGAAGTATTTTGCCATGGCTGGAGTAAAGTAAAAGAAGCAGAGAGTGGTAAGCAGAGCCACTGGGGAAGGCTCTGGGGTCACAATGAGCCCCATGGGTCACTGTAAGGTTTTGGATTCTTCTCAGCCAGGAGTTGGCGGAGGGTCCTGGGCACAGGTGACATGGTGTGATTGACATTTTAACAAGATCACTGTTGAGAAGGGACTGTAGGGAATAAGAGTAGAAGAAAGGAAGCCATTGAAGGAGGCTTATCACAATGGTCCTGCTGAGAGATGAGCATGGACTGGCCCAGGGTGGTAGCAGGAGTGATGGTGGTGATGGTGGGAAGGTCTGGGACCCCCTCGTGCATTTCCTCAATGAAGACAGTGACATCTGCCGATGGACTCTGTGTGAGTACTGAGAAACAGGACTCAAAGGTGCCTACGATGCCTTGGCGTCAGGGCAACTCCGAAGACGGGTGTTTTTTCATTAACAGAATGAGAACCACTGGAGTCAGACTGAAAGGTAGAAAGCAGTCAGGAGCTTAGTTACAGACTTGCTTAGTTTTAGAAGATATGAAAACATGCTGTTTCCATTGGCTGGCTACTTTTCGTTAGCCACCCAGCCTCTCAGTAGAGGGATTACTTTCTGAGGTATATGCCAAACCAGCCCATCCCGGGAATATGCCCTCTTCACACCCTCGGTTTTTCCTCCAGAGCACATGGCAGCCTGCGATGATAGATACAGTATTCTCTGATTAATTTCCATCTCTGTCACTAATTTGCAAGTCCCACGAGGAGAGGCGAGACTGCTTCATTCACTCTCTGATCCCGAGGTTTAAGATCAGTTCCTGTTGTGCTGTAACTATTATCTTGAATGAATACATTGGGGAAAAAATGCATGTGGAGAAGAAAGGTGTGTTTTACACCCCCTCCTAGCTTCCTTTTTTGGGAAAGTCTGGCTGAATCCTCAACTCAGAGCAAATCTACTTCTACTGCTAAGATCTCTACCACCAACCAGTCCCCCAAAACAGTGCTTCCCCTGAAGTTAAGTCTCTAATTTCAGCTCTGGTGGCAAAGAGTGTGGAATCTGGAGTTCATGATCTGTGTAGACTTGAGCAAGTTCATTAACCTTTCTAAGCCTTAGAGAGTAATAATTAGTACCCATTTCATAGGATTATGGCCAGTAGTACATAAAATATATTATGAAAAATGCTTAGTGCAAAGTTTAGCAAATAGTACATGTTTAATAAACACTAGGTGTTGTTGTTGTTATTGTTATTATTGTTGTTGTTGCTTTATCCATCCTACCTCAAGAAGTCCTTTTGGCTTACACTGGTACCTACAGAATAATGTCTAAACTCTACAACAGGCATCCATATCCACCATCTTCTAGTACATCTTAATTTCATTACCTGTGCTCTCCTGCCCAACCAAATGATTCACCTCTATCCTGGGGGCTTTCCTGCTTGTAGTGCCTTTATCTCAATTTTCTCCCTGTCAGGCTAGGGCCCATCTTTAGGACCCAGCTCAAATTAGGAGCACTGTCATCTTGTCAGTTTGCAGGCTTCATGTTCTAGAAAACAGAGCCCAAGCAAGGATTCAAGTGCTGATGCTGCATGTAGGGGGGCAGAGATCCAAGGCAGCAAGAATGGGGAGAGAAAAGTGGGATAAGGGAAGATGTGGAACAATAAGATGTGATGTTTTACCATGTAGCACACAGGCTGTCATGCAGGTGACCCTAAGCACACAGAACTTCTCTCACACAGAAGCGGGATGCAAGTCCATGGGATGTAGGGAGACCGGGAGAGAAAGGGAAAGCTTTTCTCCAGCTTCCCCTTGGGGGCAGTTTGGCCCGCAGGCAGGACCTACCTTGCCCTCCTGGATGCATCATTCTCTCCCTTCTATCCTTCCCATACCCTGCAGCAAGCTGTTTCATCCATATCCAGAAGCAGGGGGAGAAGAGTGTCTGCCTGATCAGCAGCAGGTGCCAGCCAAGTGGGAAAGCTTTCCCACTTCATCGGTCCTGGCAGCTGCAGCATGATTGAGGAGGTGGGCAGTGCCAGAGCAAATGACGAGGCACAGAAGATCTGTGTCCTTTATGATGCCCAGGTGGCAAAGCCAGTGGATTCTGCAGGAAACCATTGCCCATCATTTGCAAGCTCTATGCGCCAAGCAATTCATCACTCTCTGTCAATTTCCTTTCTTTTCTCTTGTACCTTTTCATTTGGAAATAATTTGAAAACGACAGAATATTTCAAAAGCAGCACAAACCCTTCTGTCCTCCATTTTCACCAACTGCTAACATTTTTGCTACATTTCCTTTATCTCTGTCTTCCCTCACTGTCCCCCTCGCTTTTCTCTCTCCCCTCCACCCACACGTGGGGCATGTGTACACCCATTCTCTTGCACACAATTATTACTATTTTCTGAACTATTTGAGAGTAAATTTATATCATGCCCCTTTATTCCTAAATCCTTCAAGGTGAATTTCCTATGAACAGAAACATTCTACTATATAACCACAAAGCAACGAGCAAAATCAAGAAAATTAGCATTCATTCAATGCTATTATCTATCTAACCTACAGCCCTTATTAACATTTCACCAGTGTCCCAGTAATGTCCCTTATTGCAAAATTTCCAGTGTTTGTTGCAATCTGCTAAGAGGAGCAACACTAGTGCCATCTCCTAAGGTTGCTATGAGATTAACATGAAATAATACACATAGGGCACTGTCATGTCATCCCTACTACACAATAATGACTCAGTAACAGCCTGCTAATTCTTTAATGATCATTAATTCTTCAGTGAGGTCCTTCCAGTCCCTTTCCCTTCAATTTAAAATCAGTCTCTTCCCTCTGTTTCCTTAGCACAGTACTTGCGTGCCTTTTTGCATATATACCTTAGCTTTCTTCAAAAGCTTCTTAAGATCCCATGGCTAATTCCTCTTTGCTTCTGCCTATGGCTCCAGGCATAGCTTCTGGTACATAGTAGGGCAAAATTGAGGGTTTGGGTGCGAAAGTGGAGGTTGATGAAAGAGATTTGAGGGAACGTATCTCACAGTACTGTGCTAGTAGACATCCTTTTGTCTTTAAAGAGCTCATGGTTCATGAAAGGAAAGACAAATAAATACACGGGTGAAGAGTTAAACGAAATGAGAACTGAATAGATATCAAGGCAGCCTCTGGGAAAGGGCCAAAAATGAATAGGATTATTCAGACATTTGGGTTGAAAGGAAGAAAAGATGCTAGAAAGGAAAAAGAGTCACTTCCAAAGACTGCTCAACATGGTGTCCTCAACAGGACAGACGTCATGGAGGCCTGATAAACCAAAGTTCTAAAGGCAAAGCTCTCAAATCCACCTTCCCAAGGCTCGTGGACCTGGGCAGACAGCTGAATTACATCCTGGCCGCTCTTCCTGAGATGACGTTCAGGATAAAAGGGCCCGGGCGGAAGTGACGTCCTCTATTTCCGGGCCTGGCCCATCAAAATCTCCCGTGCGTGCTCTCCCCTCCCTGTCCCTCTCCGGTGGCTTTGGAGACCACATGTGGAAAACCGTGATGCACGGGAGTGAGCATGAATCCTTGCATGACTGTAGGAAGCAGAATCCCCATTCCTGCGCCACACCCCTGAAAGGTGAGGGTTGCTGGTTACAGCGGCCATTACGTGTCCTGTCTAGTGCACAGTTAAAACCGAAGGCTGCGTTCAGAAGACCTGTGTTTATATACTCGATTCACCACTTGGTCACAGATGAGCCCGGTCAAGTCACTTCATCTGGGCACTGCCGTGAGGAGTAAATGGAAAAAGCCTTTGTAAACTGTGAATGTGCTATAAACGTAGGATATTATTAGTGTTTGTCCATTCTTCCTAAATTGGCCAAAATAACAGTCCAAGAATAGTATACAGGGATTAGTCATTCTTTCCAAACTAAGGAAAAGAGGAACACAGTCTGGGGTCTCAGGATACTGGTATTAACTCGAGTGTTGGAAAAGGAGTTTGGGTCAGTCTCTGGAAGGCCAATGATTCACTTCAGAAGTCCTGCAGTAACTTTTCTCCTTTGTTATCATGGGGTAAAATTTTTATGAATACTTCAGTATTTGGAGGTGGCCTCAACATTGGGATCTCTTAGTAGTTCAACTTTTGTTGAGGAAAGGCAATGAGGAGAAAAGAGAGGACAATTCTTTCTAGATGAATTTTTTACCAGCTATTTTCCTCAGAGTCAAATGGATTAAAAAAGTATCCCTTTTGGTCTCAGGTTGTTTGGTATTTCTGTACTTCTCACAAAGGTCAACAACTCTTTCCATTATCAAGGAGGTTGAGATGATCCAGAAATCATATTCCCACGTGTATATGTTAAAGTAAATGAAGGACAGTACCAAAAGAGACTTCCAAGATTGAGAGAATTATTAACCATATAAATTCCATCACATTCCTGAATACTGGAGCAGTCCTGGGAATGGGTAAGCAGACTTCTTGATGTGAGGTTTGGGAATGAGAAACTATCCCAGCTTCAGTGAAATACTTCCAAGGCACCGGTGGGAGCATGTGAGGCAGCCCACTGACAGGATATGGCCCTTCACTGGTGATAGTTCCTGCAACAGCCAGATGAAAGGCAAGAGGCAGAGTCTGATCATTAAAACCATCTGGGCCCGTTATTCCTGGCCCTGAACCCACCCCATTCTAAAGAAATGATTTCTTAAGCTCATCATTGTTCCCTTTCCCCTTTTCTTATGCCTCCATTTCCTGTGTGTAGTGTCTGGTCCCTCTTCTCCCTAGCCTTCTTAAGCTTTTCTTGTTTCCTTTATATTTGGGGGTTGGACATGGTTCCTGAAAACGAAAGCACTTTCTTCTCCTCTTTGGGATCCTTATTCCCTGTGGCTATATTTCCCTTCCTCCCTTGTTGGCTCTTCTATTTGTAAGAGTTGTTTTCACTTCCATCTGGATTTGGGGAATCAGAAAATGTAGGCTCGCGATCACCAGCACATAGATAAAGTAATCTTATTCTGCTCAGACTCAGTATTTCATCTGTAAAAATAAAAGAAGTTTGGACTAGAGTGTCTCCTTATTTACTTCCTCCTTAGGTTCTGTGTGAGATCAGTTCCCCATCCACAGCTGAAAAAGGAGGTCTTCATAATTGTCTTACTCCACAGTTAAGTAGATGTTCCTTGTTTTTCTGAGTTAGACATCTCGGCAAACTTCCAGAAAAAGCAAGTTCAAATCCTGGAATATGAATAAATTAGGTGTCAGTGGTGATGAGACTAGAGAAGTGGCACCAAGTTTAGTTAGGAAGGACCTTATGTTGTATGTGAGGATGAGAACTTTATCCATTGGGTGATGGAGAATCTTGACAGTATGACCAGATTTGTGTTTTAGGTAGTTCATTTTGTTGGTTATATGAAGTATGGTGAAAACAGAAGACAGTACCAGCAAAAAACTATCACCAGTTTTCAGGCAAAAAATGGAGAAGATCTAAAGCTTACTTTAGCTTAGTGGGAAAAATGGGAGGGGACAAATTTAATATATTTGGGGACCTGTTGGCTGATGGCTAGAGGAGTTCAAGAGGGATAGGAGACTAGGATAACTCTCAATGATTCAAATGGATGGATTTGTCATGATGATAGTATAGACACCTATGGCTCTTTACTGAGGAAAAAATTATACTTTTTCTTCTGAAAACTGTTAACAAGTTACTTTAAGGGAGATAATATTTTTTTCCATAATTTTGGCCCCATGGTCTTAACTGATTGGTCTAGGAGGACACCTCCCCTCTGACAATCATAGATCCCCAACCTACTGGCAGCAGGTAATAAATCCAGAGGAGGGCAACTGTTTCAAACCAAATCAATCAGAGTCCTTGTCCAGAATTTTTAACTTGAAACCAAAGCAAGTTTCAGTCTGGCCTTTTTAGCGACACAAGTTTGCTATGGACTGAATGCTTGTGACCCCTGAAATTTATATGTTGAATCCTAGTCCTCAGCATGACAGTATTTGGAAGTGGACCTTTGGAAAGTAATTAAGTCATGAGAATGGAGTTCTCAAAAATGGGATTAGGGCCTTTATATGAAGTGATATGAGAGGAATGATCTCTTTCAGCCATGTACCTCCATACAGTGAAAAGGTGGCTATTTACAAGCCAGGAAGCAGATACTTATCAGACACTGTCCTGCTTTTGGACTCTGTACCTTCCAGAACTGTGAGATATTTCTCACAGGTTGTTTATTATTTAAGCTACCCAGTCTATGGTATTTTGTTACAGCAGCCTGAAGTAAGACAATGTTTCAAGATACACATGATGGAGCTAGCAGCCCTATTTTCCACCAAATAGAAGGAGTGGTCTGAAGCAAAAGAAAATGAAGCCCATAGGCAGGGAGAAACAGAGAGGAGAGTTCTATAAAATTTGAGAAACCTGGCTCCAGTTGTTCAAGAGGCCCATTGGCATCCCTGTTCCTCCTACAATTTGACTGTACAAAATTCCTTAAATTTGCCAAGACAGAGCTTTCACTTTGTTGCCTAAGGTAGTTAAAGGTGAGGTCAAGTACTTGCCACTAACATGACAGTCTATTAACTGAGCTGAGGAGGACTGGAGAAATGCAAGCCTGAGAGAGAGGATAATGATGTGTTTTGGACATTTTAGGTTGAATTGCTTCGGATGGCCACATGAAGACTTCCAGCAATTATTTTATGATGAAACTGAAGTTCAAAGATAGATCACATTCTCCAAGTTGTCCAAAATATATTGAAAAACACAAGTCCAAGTATGATGCCCTAGAGTATATCACTAAATACACCTAAGTTGTCATCCTCTTGGGATGTAATTGTTTCAGTTTCTATACCTCTATTCAGCTGAGCTAGCACTCAACTTACCATTCCCACAGTGGTTCACAATGATATCAGAAAGCAGTTTTGTAAGAACGTGAATTAAATCAAGATTATTTCTATGGCATTCCCCTGATTGTCTAGCTCAGCAGAACTGCAAAGACATAAGGTGGAAATGTGACTAGTCCAACATGACTACATCTTGGTGAACATAGCTCCAAATGCTGGCTGCAAATGAATGTTGCTCTTCTCTAAATATTCATAAGTTAACTGTTAGTAATTTTTATAGATAGATAGATAGATAGATAGATATCTCTTTCTATATATATTTTTGGTTAAATCATCATGTTTATCTTAATCAGTAGAACTAAGAAATAATAGGTGGGTATATTGAATCTTGAAAAACTTCTAGTATCTGTCTCTGTTAGCCTTGTCAGCTCAATGCATGGATGCTTTTGAACCTCCCAGCAGGGAGATCCCAGCATTCCATGAACTTAATGGTGCCTATGAACTGTTCTTGTTGTTCTGTTCAGCACAGAAGGGTGCTGCTTCAGAAACGCCAGGTTGACCCTCCCTGAGAAAAGTATCTTTCATGGCCACGCCAGAGGCTATGAGTAGCACAACTGTCCTTTCAAGGCAGAGAAACCTGGGGTGTAAATATTGGTTCCAACACTCACATGCTGTGTTATCTTGGGAGAGTGACTTAAATGTGCTGAGCCACAATTTTCCTTATCTGGAAAATAGGAACAAAGATCAATTCCTTAGCACATTTGTGAAAATTAAATTAAATAAATCTCTACACTGTACTAAAATAGATCATGGTGTATAGTCAACTCTCAAAAAAGGGTAACTTTACTTCCTTATTTGCTTATTTGTGTTTGCTTATTTGTTTTAGCTGATGACATTGTTAGCTGCTTCTTTTCCATTTATCCATGCTTATCACTGGTCTTGATTCCTTTGCCTTTCATTGACTATTCTTTTTTATTTCCTTTTCACATTATTTCGTCATGTTTGGGCATAGCTCATCCTCACAAGAAAGCTACAGCATACAAGCTGTCCTCTACTAATACAAGCTGTCCATATAGATATAGTTTGTATAATTGGTGACCTTCTTAGGCAGCTAGTCAAGCAAGGACCTTGGTCATTGCTGTCCATAGCCCTGGCAAAGTGTCCATTTCCAGGCTGGTTCTCCAATACCTCTAGGTCAACCAAAACCACACTGTGGGTAAAGTATGTACATATTATTATACATGTTAATAGAAGTAATTTCAATCATCTGGTTTATCATCCCAATTTCTTTCCAGTTGAGCTGGCTAGAGAACAGTGGCTGAGGCAAAACCACCTTGCAAAGCTGAGGGAATAGGGCCTTGTTATATAATATACATCAAAGCAAAGGCAAAGAAGAGGCTCAAAGATACTGTACTTATCCAAAGAACAAGACAGTTGTGGAGTGACCTCCCAACAAGCTCTTGCATGTATCTCCTTCTCTCCACACCCATTCCCAAGCCCTCAATCACACTGTCCTCCCTTTTAGCCGATTCTCTCTTTTCTTGCCAGTGGGAGCTTTCTAATTTGTTAATATGACTATGTATTTTTGCTGCCTGGAACATTCAGTTGGGCTTAAACAAGGCCCGCGGTGATCTAGCCATGACATACCTCCTCACATTTCCCACCACCATGGTTCAGCCATACTAAATATTGGAGTTTCTTGAGTGTTCCATTGTATCTCTCATCCCCCAAGCCTTGCCTTTGTGGTAGGTACTCTCTGATAAGAACCTGTCTCTGCCTCCCCAACATTTTTGCCTTTGGCTTATCTAGATATCAAATCCTTTGAGAGTCTTTTTCTGACCCAAGGCTGCACTACCTGCCCCTCTAATAAAAAAAAAAATTGGTGAATCATGCCTTTTTTTTTTAAAGATAGGTTTCTTTTTTTGTTTTTTGTTTTTTTTTAAGATTTTTATTTATTTACTTGACAGAGAGAGATCACAAGCAGGCAGAGAGAGAGAGAAGGAAGCAGGCTCCCGGCTGAGCAGAGAGCCTGATGCGGGGCTCAATCCCAGGACCCTGCGATCATGACCTGAGCCGAAGGCAGCGGCTTAACCCACTGAGCCACCCAGGCGCCCCAAGAGTGAGTGCCTTTTTAAAAAGTTTATTTTTATTTGTGAAATCTCTATGCCCAATGTGGGGCTCAAACTCACAACCCCACAATCAAGAGTCACATGCTCTTCCAAATGAGACAGATAGGCACCCCTAGAGCAATTGTCTTTTTACTTTTCTGTATCAGCCTGCTAAACTGCAGGTATGATGGAGAAAAGATCATCTCTGTTTTGCTCACCACTGTGGGTGAACGTTAGCCATAGTACTCATCATCAAGTAAGGCTCTCAATGATTAGTGTTGAATCAGTATATGAATGAATGAATGATGACATTAGAAGGAGACAAAAAATCAGAACTGAAATACCAATCCCAACTCTCTGTGAAATGTTTGGGACATACTTATACTAAAAAAATTATCTTTTGTTTATCTGAAATTCAAAGTTAACTGGGTCTTCCAGATTTTATCTGGCACCTTTCCTTGTTAATTAAATACTGATTTCTGCATGTCTAAGAGATAAATGTACTAATTCCAACAAATTAGATTATTTATTGCCTTAGCATGTCAATACAGCAAATGATCTTGTTACTGGTGGTGAATAAATTGCTTCCCTCTCTCTTTCTTTAAGCAATGGGGATTATGTAGGTTTCTCACTAGAATTTCAGCACTTCAAAGCCCTGGTTTAATGTGAACCAATATAACATGCATTCCTTTATATACTCTATTGTTGTGAACACTGTGGTTGGTTAAATTCCTAGGGACAGCTGTGAGTCTTAAAATTTCTTAGTCCTAATTCTTTTACACATTCCATTCATAGTCTGATTTGCTAACTCCTTTTTGAGCCTCTTGCTTTTAAATTTTACTTTCATTATTGCACAATCAGTAGTGACTGATATTGAGTAATCAGTGAGTAATCTGATTTTTAAAAATAATACACTTTATCTTTCTAATCCAATTTCACCAATAACTTATCAGATATCCTTTTTCTTTTTTTTTTAAAGAGGTTATTTATTTATTCATGAGAGACAGAGAGAGAGAAAGAGAGAAGGAGGCAGAGGCAGAGGGAAGAGCAGGCTCCCTAAGGAGCAGGGAGTCTGATGTGGGGCTCTGTCTCAGGACCCCAGGATCATGACCTGAGCCAAAGGCAGATGCTTAACTGACCGAGCCACCCAGGCTTAGTGAACTAATAAGGAAACAAGCAGATAAGGTTAAGTGCACAGTATTCATAACAACAAATGAGAGTATAACAAGGTATTGATAATAATGAAGGGAAAAATCTTTAGTACACAATTTGTTACACACACTTAACATATTTATGGAGCATTTGCTGGAAAATGCAGTAATTACTAGGTTACTAGGAATTTTTAACCCAGATTGCCACAAGGAAAATGAATAGAAGTCCAAAATCATTCGTTTGTTAAGAACATTGTTAAGTACTTTCTTCCATTTAAGATTGTGGCCTAGGAGCAGTCTGATGTAAAAATGAGTGCTTTCTGGGAAAAAAAAAAAAAAAAAAACCAAACCAGTCTTATTTAGAGATAAGATATAATTTTGAAAGATAAAAAGTAATTGATGTTACATAAGAGATCCTGAAAATGTTCAGTGAGAACTCAGATGTAAGAGTTCAACTGGAGAAACCAGGAAATGCTCTGTTCCTGGTTTTTTCAGCAGCGATGGCATTAGTCCTTTGAGGGCAGGTAAGATTCCAAGGTGGATGAGGTGGCACTGCCATGCAGAAGGGTCCCTGTGGGCAAAGCCTTCCTTTACCTTTAACAGGAAGAAAATTCAATTGCTTGGAAATTATATCCTCTAAAGAAAACCGCAAATGTTCCTACAGTGCCCTGGGAATTTCCAAGATGGCTTCGAAGAATGCTAACAAGGCCTCCAGCTATATTTTAAACACCAATTTAACTGATAGCATGATGAGAGATATGCTGAGAGAACGTGGATTGGGGAGTTAGCTGTGTATGTGATAGTCACAGATAATCCTCCACCCTGTGTATTTGAAGACAATGCTTCCAAATAATCTCCCTGGGACTGGATGTTGCAGACAGGCTCTTAAAACCCTTTCCTCAAAGTTAAATATGACCCAGCCCCTCAGTGGACAGACATGAATGCTTTTTAAAGAGCTGGATGACTTTTCCCAGTTTGGGGCCCCAAGGGCTAGCAGCTGCCATTAGGATGCCTTGGGAGGAAGTTTCTGTGGGTGTGCTACAGTGCATGAAGGAACAATTCCAGGAGAGGTTGTAGGGATTTTTGCCTCCTGCATCTTGGTTCTGATTCATTTTCTAGGCTCATGTAGCACTCAGTGACTGGGCCAAAGGGTGTGGAAAGCAATTGCAACGCTAAATCCTAAACCCTCCTTGGGGCCTTTCCTCACAGGATGCTCTCCCTGCAAGCTCCCCCCCCCCGCCCCCCCCCCCCGGCCACCATTTTGTTCAGTCTTCATTGCTATAGGAAAGTGAATATGAATGGCAGGTAAGGCCAGCCATGGAAACAGGAACTACAAATTCACTAACCCTGACCTGCATTTCCAAAATCCAGAAAGCTCTACAAACTGGGTTTTTGTAACTCATTTGGCAGCAAAATCTGACCTTACCTGAACTCATTTGAAAGCAAAATCTTACCTAGACTGACAGGAGGCTATTTACAGTCTTTGGCCAACTAGCATAAATATTCACGTGTTTAACTTCAGAAATGTTAATGCTTTTTAGCACAGAGTGCTGTCCCAGAGTCTGCTGCAAGTGTAAATAATATACAGTACTTACACTGTACTACTTTTGTGAAATTCCAAGATAATTCTAAATTCTGATGTCTGGCCCCAGGGTGTTGGATAAGGTCTTGTCAACCTACAGCACAAAATGTCCTGTTGACCTTGCACAGGGTAACTGAGCTCGTTGTACACAGGATGGACCTTCACTCAATAATTACCTCTGAATTTTTACCCTTTAGCATATGAAATTAGTATTTTTTTTTAACCTCAATTGGTTTCAATATGTGATCTTAGAACACTAGAAATTTGCAAGCTGTCTTATGGGATCTATAACTTTATTGTTAGACATTAAAAATGTACTTGTACTTTATCATGCAAGATATTACTAGCAGCTCATTAGAACCAAGGCAATTTCTTCTCCCCACTAGTCAATTTCCCCTTCTCTCCTCCTTTGTATGGGGTGTGGAAGCAAGTGGGGAAAGTAGGGACAGTGCCGGCTTCATAACTATATGATCAGTGTAGTCACACAAGCCCTGTGTCCAGAAAGTCGGGATTGTCCAGATTCAGATAGATAGAGAGAGAGACAGAGATAGAGAAAGAGATAGAGATAGATAGAGATGATAGAGATAGAGATAGAGATATGCATACATGTAAGTATATGTATGGGGGGCATTTATTATAAGGACTCAATCACTTATGTAATTATGGAGGTTGGCAAATCCCAAGATCTGGTGGGTGAGTCAGGAAGCTGCAGACCCAGGAAAACTGATGGCTTAGTTTCAGTCCGAGTCCACGTGCTTGAGAATCGGGGCGCAGGGCGGGGGGGGGGGGCGGCATTTGTGTAAGTGCCAGTCCAAAAGCCAGCAGGCTCAAGACTCAGAAACAGCTGATGTTTCAGTATGAGTCTGAAAGCAGGAAAAACTCTTACTTGGAAGAGGGTGAGACTTTTTGTTTTATTCAATTGCCTGGATGAGTTCCATCCATATTAGAGAAGACAGTCTGCTTGACTCAGTCTACTAATTTAAATATTAATTTCATCCAAAAACACTCTTGCAGAAACTCACAGAATGTTTGACCAAATATCTGGGCACCCCACGGGCTGGTCAAGTTGATATAGAAAATTAACCATCCTAGAAGGAGATCATATACATGCTTGGAGTTCAATAGTCTGTGGTCACCATCTAGAAATATTTGATAATTTTATCTTTTTCTCTTCTTTAAGATTTTATTTTTCATTTTTTAAAAAGATTTTATTTATTTATTTGACAGAGAGAGATCACAAGTAGACAGAGAGGCAGGCAGAGAGAAAGGAGGAAGAAGGCTCCCTGCTAAGCAGAGAGCCCAATGCGGGGCTCGATCCCAGGACCCTGGGATCATGACCTGAACAGAAGGCAGAAGCTTAACCCACTGAACCACCCAGGCGCCCTAAGATTTTATTTTTAAGTACTCTCTGCACCCAACATGGGTCTCAAACTTAGGATCCCGAGATCAAGAGTCATATGCGGTGCTGACTGAGTCAGCCAGGCACCCCAATCTTATCTTTTATTTGTATTTTCTATTCGAAGCCCAATGCGACATTGAAGCATATGCTGGGTTTTGGAACCTCAACTCACCGAAAGTCCCACCTCCCACCTCTTCCCACCCCTCCTGGTCTTGTCTGCTTGCTCCTATATCCCTGCCCAGTGACCACTGCTGCCCTCTGCTCCCAGCAGTGGGCCTGGGCACAAGGGCAGAAAGGATAAAGGTCAGGCACTTAACCATTTTGAAGGGCAGGGCCCTAGGCATGTGGAGGGTTTGTGCTGGCACTGTTAAGTATCCCTATATCTGAGATAATGTGACACTGAAAAGCAAAAACAAACAAACAAAAATGCCTACATAGATCAAGAAAAAGACCTTAGAAGAAAGGAAAAAAACTGTTTTCTTGAACTTTTGAACAAAGAACCTGAATTTTCATTTTGCACAGGACCCTGCAAATTCTGTCGTGGGAAACGGTTAGAAAGAATACTTAATGGAGTCATTGGAGTCTTCTATCACCCATTCGCAAGCACTGCTACAGCCACACATGTAACATTGTTTCACTGTTGTTGTTCCTATTTTTCATGGTATGGATGCAGAAGAAGAGAAAGTTCAAGAATCAGTTCCACAGATATTCTAACCTTGGTTCATAACTGACTTTTGCCTCTCCCTCACTTGGTACTTCCAGACTGTATACAGTCGTGCTGTTTGCAAGCGTCTCTCAACACCATCCTTACTCATTTCCTTGCCTGCCCAGCTCAACCAGGAGCAGCCCTCCATTCTCCTGCTCCTCCTCCTCCCCTGCTCCTCCATTTTCCATAACCAGAACCACCACCTCCATTATCACTATAGGAAGAGTTATTATGCTTAAAATGTACCAGACAATGTATCAGGTGCTTAATATATTTTTAAATGTATTTCTCCCAGCTATTCAGCAAGTATTGAAATTAGCCCCATTCTGCAGAACAGAAAAGACTGGCAGGAAGCAGTAAGGCTAGACTCAGCAGCCGGTGTTCTCTGTCCATCGAAGAATCTCCAGGACCCCACCTGAACAGCTTCCTCATTAAAAGGGCTCATCCTGGGGTGCTTGGGTGGCTCAGTGGGTTAAAGCCTCTGCCTTCAGCTCAGGTCATGATCTCAGAGTCCTGAGATCGAGTCCTGCATCAGCCTCTCTGCTCAGCAGGGAGCCTGCTTCCCTTCCTCTCTCTCTGCCTGCCTCTCTGCCTACTTGTGATCTCTCTCTGTCAAATAAATAAATAAAATCTTTTAAAAAAAAAAAAAAAAAAAAAAAAAAAAAAAGAGAATTATTTGGGAAAGATGAAATAGCTCTGGAGTCAAATCCTAGGTCTTCACTTTCTTTGCGAGAATTCTTAAAGCTGTGTCATGAATAATGACTTAAACAGAATGTCCCAATCAGGAGTGTGTTTTGTTTTGTTTTGTTTTGGAACAGGCCTGGGGCATCTTTCAAATGTATGTGCCCACAGAAAATGGGTAGTTCAGGAAGTTCTGTAATATCCACAGATAATTATCTTGAAGAATAAGAAACTGAGACATTAATGTGAAAACTATTCTGTAAACAATGAAGGCTTTTATTGTAAAATGTCAAGGTCCCAAGAAAACAGCTCCTGAGTTTACAACCTTTGCTTTCCGTTTAGTGGTGATGTGCATTATGATTTCTTCTCCCTCAAATAAGAATGTTTTGAATCAAATAGTATTCTTCCTTCCTTTGTGATTCAGTCTAGAGTGACAACAGAGTTCATTTGCATTGTCTCAACTTTTCTGCCAAGGATTTGTGTAGGTTGACTAACATTTAGGATGCTGGTAGGGCAGGAGCTCTGTTTTCCTGAGCTTCACCGAGCTCCTAATGTAGCAAGAGTGTGTGGGCCTCCAGATATCTTTTTAATTATATGTTCTCGAAATGAAACATAGTATCCAGCCTCCAACTGCATACAACCAGTCCAGTTTTGCCTTCCACACTCACATCAGTTGAAAAGCTTAAGTTCTTTTCACTTGCAGTCTCTCTGCTCTCTTAGAGGAAACCAGGAGCCTGCTTGAGCTGTCCACGAGCTAAAACTTTGGTGGGTTTTTTGTTTGTTTGTTTTGTGTTTATAGTTTTATGATCACCTTTAGTTTTACCAAACATCTTCCACATTCTGTGTCAGTGAAGTAAAAACCAGTGGTTAGCGCGGCCCAAACTGTCAGATCGTTTTTTTTTCAAGCTGGTGTTTTTTGGCACCTGGTCTCAGCACAGCACAGGGACCTTGTAGAACATTCCTGTTGTAGAAATTCTGGGTGGTCTTGAGGTTCTTTCCAGGAACAAAAGGTGCCAGGCATAGCACTGAAGGGAGAGAACATCAGGAAGCTAGCCCATCAAAACCAGGGTGGTCTTCCACATTCTAGAATTGTTTTGGGACATTGACAGCCCCATCTACGAATGCCATCCCCCCCCCTTGGCCACACTGCCAGGCCACGAGGACTGGTACCACAGAGCCATACTGCAGTTTCATCAACATCAGCAGCCCATCCCTCCTTTAGGGGACAAACAAGCAGTTGCCTATTTTTACTTCGACTAGACTCTACTTCCGCTTAGCTCAATCACATCCTTTATTGACTTCTTTCTCTTCCTTCCTCCCCCTTCCTCTTTCCCAATGTTATTTATAAATGTCAGATACTTGTTTACGGAGGGAAGGGTGATCTTTACCACGAGCTGCTGGTACTACTGCGGGGTTAACCTGCTCTGGGGCACCCGCTTTTACCATCACACACCTTGCTCCTTCTCTCTTCTCCATTGCTCCCCCTGGATGGAGGACACCAACAGCAGGAAGGGTGGAAACTCAAACCCAGAACCCAAAACACAAACACCCACTAATGACTCACATGCTGGAACTGGGGAGATTTGGAGACTTTCCTTTGCCGAAAAACTCAGAGGCAAATGTTTCCACGCACCGGAAGCCAAGCTGGCTCGTCCAGCACCGGGACTCTGCTGAGGTGGCTGCGACTCAGGGATGTGTCACCGACTCAGACATGGAGTTTACTGGGTCAGTAGATGGAAGGTGGCCTGGACTTGAATTTCTTTTCTTTTCTCCAAATGCCTGCTGGAGAAAATCTGATATATCCTGCATGAGTCAGGCTTGAGTGTTTCTGTTTCTGGGGAAGGGCGTTTTACTCCCCTGCTCTCCAGCTTCCCTGCTGGTTTTAATTGTGATTTTAATTAGCAAGCTTGTCATTGGAGTAGAGGCGTGGCCTTTCTTCAGAAGGAGAGTTTTCTGGCTGTGTGGTCCCTGCTCGGCCACTTGGATCTTATAATGATGAGAAATAACTTTTTTCTTTAGTGCTTTTTCTTTTGAATGTTCAAAGGGCTTTACCGAACTTTAACCCTTAGGGCCCTCCGTTTATATTTAGATTAAAAAAAAAGTGAACGTGGAGATCTTTTGTGGCAAAGTGCTTTGAAACCCTGAGATGAAAGGGATCCCGTAAAGAGAAATTAACCTCATTTATTTTTTAAGCAACATTTCGCGTGCGTGTGTGGACAGATGTAATTTGAGGCAACTCGGAGTCTCCCCTCCACTCTGCTGGTGACCCTCCCTCCCTGTCTCCAGCCGAATCAGGATCTCTTTTTTCTTTTCACTTCTCTATTTCTCAAGCCAGGGCCTGTCTGGTGGAAAGGCTGATTCAGGCTATTAACTAACGCTGGGCCCTATCTCTAGGCAGGGCACCCCTCTCTAGCTGGATAGCCCCAAGTGGAGGAATCCAAGTTTCAGTACAGAAAGGAGAAAGTGAGGGTTGTGGGGCAGGAGGCTCCAGATCCCTGGGTGCATTCCTGAATTCATTAATGCACATGCAGCATTGCACTCCTAAGTGCACTGGGGCAAGACTAATATTTAGTTGGACCACACTGGGATTACCGTGCACATTGCTAATATATTGAAATATTCTTACATTGACTTGTAGATAGTCATTGCCTATGCCTCTGCAAAATATTGTGAAATATTTTGAATTTCACCCCTGCTCTGTGAGCTAGGAGACAAGACTTTCTTCTTGGTTTCCTGTAATGCTTAGCATAATGCGCCCCCGCGTTTGAAAGGCTTATACTAATTGATGGGGAGAATGAAAAACATCAGCAGCTTCTTTAACCATCAGGGGGTAATGGAGGACCAGCTCAGGATTTCCCTGTAAAATATAACGAGTGCTTCTAGTAAAGGATTCAGAAGTTAGATTTTCCCATTCACTCTCTGAAGTATTTGAAGTGAGGAAGGTACACGCAAAGATCGATGACTGGATGGGTTTTAATATAAAAATACCCTTCCAGGTACTGAGATTTAGTCAAAAGCTTGGTACCCAGGAAGACTGCCGGAGGCTAGGGCCAGACCAGAAGCGGAACATTTCTGTTAAGCACTAAATATGTGCGCCTCCCCCCCATTCTTATATTAAAGCCCTAATTCCCAATTTGGTGGTATTTGGAGATGAGGCCTTTGGGAGGTAATTAGGCTTAGGTGAGGTAATAAGGGTGGGGCCCTCATGATGGGATTAGAGAGCCCTCCCTCCCTCTCTGTCTGTCTCTGTCTCTCTTCTGGACTCTGTCCCCCATCCTCCCCCTCACTTATGCACAGAGGAGAGGTCATGTGAGGACACAGCAAGAAGGTAGCGTTCTGTAAGTCAAGAAGAGAGCTGTCACCAGAACCCAACCGTGTTGACACCCTGACCTCAGACTTCCAGCTTCCAGAAGTGGAGTTCATGCTGGAGGTAGGTGCCTGTTGTCTCTACCACCGATCAATGGTATTCTGTTGTGGCAGCCCGAGTCGTCCAAGTCAGTGTCCTTGTGTTCCCATTACCTGGATTCTCCTGAGAGATCCAGTCCCACAGGCAGAGATGCTGAAACGGAGGCCAGTCTACCCAGGCCTGAGTCTACCCTGCGAAGGCCAGTGGCCTAGAAATAGAAAAAAAAAAAAAAAAGGTCTACTTTGTTGGACTCTAGGGCTAAAGGGGAAAGAATACAGCATGGTCTCTGCCTTCAGGGCCCACTCCCCGTCAGTGTCTTAGCTTTTGACTAATCAGAGCTCTTCTGGTGAGTAAGGGAGGAGAAGATAATACACTATTTTGTTTTGGTTTGGTTTTAATAATTATTTTTGTGAGGGCATCTGGGTGGCTCAGTCAGTTAAATGTCTGCCTGTGGCTCAGGTCACTATCTCAGGGTCCTGGGATGGAGACCCATGTTTGGCTCCCTGCTCAGCAGGTAGTCTGCTTCTCCCTCTCCCTCCGTCTCTCCCCCCCACTCATGCTTTCTCTCTCTCTCTCAAATTAAAAAAAAAAATCTTAAAAATTTTTTTCCCCTTTTAAAAATAGATTTTATCTATTCATTTGCCAGAGAGAGTATGAGAGCACAAGCAGGGGGAGTGACAGGAAACATGATGCAGGACTCGCAGGACCTTGGGATTGTGACCTGAGCCAAAGGCAGACGCTTAGCTGACTGAGCCACCCAGGAGTCCCGGATGACACCCTGTTGAGAATACATTCCTAAAAATGACCCGGAAAATGTATTCATATAACTGCCAGTTGAGAGTGGGACTGGGTAAGAAGTGCACCGTTGGACCTGGTACAGGGTGGGATACCCAACTTCTCTCCCTATGGAGCGTGTCTCTCTACCTTCTCCTGGGCTCTCATGGCTTTCAAAAATGGCAAATAGCCAGTCTCATGAACCTCATGCCTTACCATCATGGTCTCTACCTTCACCACACATTGGAATCACTCAAGGTACTTTGAAGGAGATCCTGACTTGATTGGTCCAGGACACGGTGGGCATCAAGAGTCTTTAAGAGTCCCAGATGAATCTAGTATGTAGTTCAGGTTGAGAACCACTCCAGATAAGCTCTGAGAGTGAGAACTTGACCCATTTCATGGAGCTATCTCATTACATTGTCTCATAATTCTGAACTATCTCATACTTCTCTTTGGACCAAGCAAATGCATTTACTACACATGCATGATGCATGAAGGTCTTTGCTCACATTGCTTCATTGATTTGTGTTTCAACAGACTTGCTGGGCCAATAAGGAAAAATATATCATTGTTCCCTTGTTGTGCCTGATAAAGTCCATACAATTTCCAAAGATGAGATGTTGTCATGTACTCTTGGACAATGTGCTCCTAGTTTCCACAATCTGGGTCATTGACTTCCTCTTGTGTAAAAACTGGCACACATCTAATCCTCCTACTCTTATTTTAAACAAATTAAGAAATTATTAGCTGCTTATTACAAACTAGGTACTCTAAGAGATGATTTTGATGCAAAATTTGTCATTTAACCTTTTTTTTCAACAAGTTTTTATTTTTATCAAAGTTGTATATATACATTGTTTTCAAAGTTAAATGAAGCTTATTATGGAAAATAGCAATCCTTGAGTTTTATCCCTTCCCCTTCTTAATTCCCACTCTCCAAAAGCAACCATATTTACCCTTTCAGGTGTTCTTCCAATATTTTTCAATATGTCCAGCTAACAAACTTACCCTGTTATTTCTTGATTTTATATGCTTAGAGATAATCTGTTGACTTCCTAATATAAAAAATAAGGGGTTAGTGCTCTCATTATGCCTCTGCTACACAGATATTTCCTCTCTGACATCCTAATTGAGGCATAGATTTTGATTATGTCAATACTCAGTTAATCATGTAGTGTTTTGGGGGTGGTTGGTTAGCTCAGTCAGTTAAATGTCCTTGGCTTAGGTCATGATCCTGGGATCCTGGGAGCCCCATGTCAGGCTCCCTCATCAGCTGAAAGTCTGCTTCTCCCTCTCCCTCTGCCTTTCCCCACTGTTCATGCTCTCTCTCTCTCTCTCTCAAATAAATAAATAAAATATTTTTTAAAAATGATTAATTATTTTCATAGTTGAGCTATGGAATATGCTGATTAGATTTCTTTGCTTGTATAATTTCTTGCTTTTTTGATTTTAATAATTTCACTTTTTATTTGATTAATTTTTATGTATCTTATATTTATTTCTCTTCAAATTATCATCCATCTTCTGAGACCATGTTCAAGGGTATCAGATAATCTATCAAATTCAGCTGTTTTGGGTTTTTGTTTGTTTTAGAATGGTTGCTAGTAGTACCCTTCTTGTATATGCTCCAGTTTAAACTGATTGTGCTCTAGAATTGAGAGGGCTGGTGTTCTAAGATTTCTCTTCACCATCATCTCAGAGATTACCTTCACCTGTCTCCAGTGTTGGATCTCTGGTTTCTTGAATCTCGTGTATTCCTCTTTCTTGTTTTACTTTCTTGTTATAGTGGAACTTATCCCCCAAGTAGCATTCTTAGCAAAGTTATATGGGAGGAAGATCATTTGAGGCTTTGCATATTCAGAAATGCATATATTCTAGCTTCATAGTTAATTGATAGTTTGCTTGGGTATGGAATTCTAGATTGGAATTATTTTCTTTCAGAATTTTGAAGACATTGATCCAGTATCTTCTAGGTTTCAGGATTCTTTGGGAAATCCAATGCCATTCTAAAGACCAGATTTTTATATTCCTTATTCTTACATTCTGAAGGATTTTGGGATCTTCTGTTTGCTCTCACTATTATGAAATTTCACAATAATAGGTCTTGGCATGAGTTTGTTTTCATTAATTGTCCTGGCTTTTGGTGGGATTTATCAATGGGGAAATTGGTGTCCTTTACTTCTGGGATGTATTCTTGAATGATTTCTTTGCCAAGTTCCTCTCATCATTTCTTACATTCTGTCTTTCTGCAACTCCTGTTAATTAGTTGTTGGATGTCTGTGACTTATCCTCTCTTTTTATTATATCTTGTTTTCTATTTTCCATTTTTATATTTTAGTTCCACTTTCTGGGAGTTTTTCTTAATTTTGCTTTTTACTATTATATTGAGTTTTTCATTTCTGCTCTAATATTATTATCTTCCAAAAGGTTTTTTAATTTTTTGTTTTCTTTCTTAAATAACATCTCATTTATGTTTCATGGTTGTAATGTATTTTCTTCTCTAAGGATATTAATTATATTAATTTGACATTTTCCACTTTGTGCATAGTATATTTCCTCTGAATGGCTTTTCCTACAATGTGCTGTTCTTATTTTCTGTGTTTCTTATATTAGAGCTTTTCCTTGGATGTTGCTAGTCAATGATTTGTCCATTCATGTTTTCTTTTTAAATTTAATTTAATTTTTTCACCATACCCAGTGCTCCATGCAATACATGACCTCCTTAATACCTACCACCAGGTTCACCCATCCCCCAACCCCTCTCCCCTACAAACCCTCAGTTTGTTTCTCAGAGTCCACAGTCTCTCATGGTTCCTCTCCCCCTCTGATTTCCCTAATTCACTTTTCCTTTCCTTCTCCTAATGTCCTCCATGTTATTCCTTATGCTCCACAAGTAAATCCATTCATGTTTAACAATGAAAAACTCCAAAGCTGATTGAAGGCTCTGAGTGTGGGTGATGCTCTAAATTAGAGAACCACTGATTTCATATATTTAGGTCTTTTCTATTAAGTTGGTCAAATTTCTCCAAAGAAGACTCCTTCAGTCTCCTACTCAGAGGATAGTCCACGTCTGATTGCCAACGTTCCTGGCATAGAAAGTTGGGTGGGTGAGTGGGGAATGTTTTAGAATGCTGTGAATTCTTTCACTTAATCTTCTTGGGTTTGTCATGGACCCTGTTGCTCATCCGTGTTCGATATTACCCAAATGAAGAGACCCTGTGCTTTTACTCTTCCCAGAGAATAAACTTCCAGACATCTGTCAGGGTAGGGGATGGGCAGGTTGCCCAAGCACATGGAGTGGGAGAGGAGATACAGGGACCCAACTGCTTTTCAAACATCTTTAAACCAGTGCTCCTCTATCAATATTATCTATACACACACATGCACACACCTTCAGAGGGTTTCATTAATCCCTGAACCTTTTAATGAATTTTTTTTAAGATTTGATTTATTTAACAGGCAGAGGTCACAAGCAGGCAGAGAGAGAGGAGGAAGCAGGCTCCCTGCCGAGCAGAGTGCCCAATGTGGGGCTGGAGCCCAGGACCTTGGGATCACAACCCGAACTGAAGGCAGAGGCTTTAACCTACTGAGCCACCCAGGCGTGCCCCCCTTTTAATGAATCTTAAGCTAAATTTACCCACTGTTGGCTTAAGATTCAGTTTTCTTGGGTTTTCCAGTTAGATCACCACTTGTCTATATTCTTGTCTCAAAAATTTTGTTTCTATAGTTTTCCTTTCTGTTCTACCGTTGTAGATTTATGCCTTATAAAATTATTTGTATTAATGTTGCATTTGGGTTTTAGGAAGAATGTGTTTAATATGCCATCTTTAAATAGAAGCCATTAGATTCTCATTAACTTCACTATGTCACAAAAAGTAAGAAGATATCCCTATTTTACAGATGAGAAAATGAGACCTTGTATCACAGTTACTGTAAGATTCAAACCTATACATTCTGTGTTCAAACCCATTGCTCTTTCCATTATTCTGTTCTGCCTATCTTAAACTGAAAAGTGAAACAACAAAAACAGTTTGTCATGATATGTCAGTTTCATTAGGACAAAGTATGTGGCAGGGTGATAATCCTGGGGGTTGCCTGGCTGTCTCATTTGATAGAGCATATGATTCTTGATCTTGGGGTTATGAGTTTGAGCCTCACACTGGGTGTAGCGATTACTTAAAAATAAAATCTTTAAGAAAAGATAATTGCTGGGCAATTTGAAGAGATAATGATTTGAGATTTAACAGTTATTAAATGCAAATAAAGTGTTAGTGCTGTATAGGCCTGGTTTCCTGTCAAGATCAACAGGAAAACAATTTTCAAAATATCTCCTTTCTGTTTATAAATATCTTTATGGAAACTCTATGCAGAATTTAGCATAGTTCACCGGTTTTAACCATGTTGGGTTACTGATTTTCATTGCTGGCTGGCTGGCTGGCTGGATTGATTTAAATCTGCAAGTTAGATGATTTTCTCTAAAGAAAAGTCTTGTGTATGTTATCTGCCTCTGAAATATGGCTTTGTAACCACAAAGCAAATATTTCTTTACCTACTGATTCCCCTACACACCCCTTCACAAGCATGCATAATTTAAGTGGCATTCTTTATAACAGAGACCGAGAGAACTATGAGGGGCTTAATGAATATACTAGATGTGTTTCTAAAAATAAATTTCCAGTTTTTATCCATTTTCAGCAATGATAGTTGTTTGAATATTTACAAGCTACCACAGGTCAAGTGTTGAGACTTATCATTTGGTATTATCTCTTGGGTAGCTTTAATCCATACTGGTAAAAACATATCAATCTTTATCAACTGATATTCCATCTTTGTCTAAGAACTAAGTTTAGATTGAGTAAACTTTTGAACAGCCTGGATTTGTTCTGCTTCTTGATTATGTCCATGGAAAACCCTTCTAGTAGTTTTCAGGTCTGGGTTTCTTCTGGAGTTGGCATTTCAGATCTGGTTCCAATCTGTGAATAAATCTAACCAGAGTAATGGGCTGCTTTGAGAATCATTTTTAACTGGAGAGACAAAAATTCCATCATGCTTCAGGTCATAAGTCTTGCTGCCAAAAAGTTTCCCAAGTGACAGTAATTATGTATTTATGATTTATTGGAGAATTTGGGTGTTCCAGAATAAGAGTAGGAAAATGAACACTTTAGGGCAAATGGTGAATTGATTCAGAGAGGCTCTTCCAACAATCTTTTTTGGTTACTTGTCCTCTTAGGAGGTGAATGGTGTTTTCTGGAACCACAGAAACTATAATCATTGGTCTGTTAGCTTCAGTATTGAACTTCTGGTCCCGGATGAAATGGCCAACATTGCTGTGCATGGGAGAGTTAAAGATCCTAAAAGTTTTCAAAGTCTTTGATTTGAGACATTTCTTTGAGAAGGCACAGGGCTTCTGACTGCATCATACAATTGGATTGAAGCCTGGAAATTCACCCCGATGTGTTTGAACAAACTGTAGCCTATGAATACTGTATTTTTTATATTGGAACATTCCTTTCCTTTTTAAAAAAGGACCCAGCATCTATCTTATCCATTTCCCACATTCTTAAGTAGTTGGAATATCAGTCTCAAAGTCTTCTCACAAACTTACTTTCATCCTTTTACAAGGATAGGAAAAAAAATAAATGAAGAAGGTATGTGAACTTCAAATTGGATTTAAAAATTATTTTCAGCTCATCGACTCCTTTTTCTCTGTCTCCATCTCTTTCTCTCTCACACACACATACATGAACAAGCACATGAATGCATCCAGACACATACAGCACATATAATATTCATATAATATGAGTAATATTAATGGAGTTATCACTGTCAAATAATCACACTGCAATCTATTTATTACACAGGTAGTATCTGAGTTCGTATATTTTCTGCTTTAATTGATCATACAGTGAGATGAGCTATGTTGATATGAGAGGACAGAATCCAACAAAATACAATTAATCTGATGATTTCACATGGTTCACAAATAACTGCAGTTATTCATTCATCGAACTTGTGAATATTTCCTAGATGTCCCTGACTCTGTTCTAGGCTTTCAGAATATAAAGATGAAAAATGAGATATCTGCCTTATGTAAGCAACTGAGTATAAATATAAATTACAGTTCACGAGAAAGAGTAGATCTTTTTGAGCAATGTTCTAGGAGAGTGCTGTAGACTGAATATTTGTGTCCCCCAAAATTTATATGTTGAAATCTAATCCCCCAATGGGGATTTGTTATTTGGATGTGGGGTGTTTGGGAGGTGATTAAGTCATGCAGGTGGAGTCTTCATGAATGGAATTAGTGCCTTATTTAAAAAGGGGCCCTACAGAACTTCCCTGTTCCTTCTCCCATGTGAAGACATAGCAGGAAGACAACTATCTATGAACCAGACACCGCATCTGCCAGTGCCTTGACCTTGGAGTTCTGAGCCTCTAGAACTGTGAGAAATAAATTTCTGTTGTTTATAAGTCACCCATTCTATATATATAGCTGCCCAAACTGACTAAGGGAACAAAAAATTAAGCAACTACCTTGCCTGATAGAGGTTTCACTGAAGGGAAACATTTCAGTTAAACCTTGAAGTATGGGTAGAGTAAGCCTGGCTTAAGAAAGGGTCAAGTGCCTTCCTGGAAGAGGTGCTACAGGTCAACAGGGATTGACCAGATTTTATTTATAAGCTGGGTATTTGTAGTTTTGGAGCCATTTTTGGAGTCATTTTCAATTTCTCTTTCTCACACATGACATATCCAAGCTATTGTCAAATGTTATTGGCACAATGTATAGACTCTACTTTCAAAACACATGTCAAATCAGACCACTTCTCCCCATCTCCATGACCACTAGCCAGGTCCAAGTCATCATCATCTCTTGCCCAGACTACTACAAAAAAATCTTGGTTTGTTGTGTTAGTTTTCAGTTGCTGTGTAACAAATTACCACAAATTGGGTGGCTTAAAAACACACACAGTTGTATTTCACAATTTCCATGGGTCAGGAGTCTAGAAATAGCTTAACTGGATGCTCTGATCAGGGCCTAACAGTCTGTAGTCAAGGTGTTGGTTGCATTCTCATTTGGAGGTTCAACTAAGGAAGAATCCACCTCCAGCTTCATGCAGATTGTTGGCAAAATTTAGTTCCTTGTGGTTGTAGAACTGAGGGCTGGTTGATTACTGGCTCCTGGCAGGGGACTGCCTATAGGTTCTAGAGGTCTCTCATAGTTTTCTGACAAGAGAATTTCTCATATTCCAGTCTGTCAAGATGAAGTCTTATGTAAAGTAACATAATCAAGAGAGTGGCATCATATTTGCCATATTTTGTTCATGAGAAACAAGTCATAGTTTCTGCCTACATTCAAAGGAGATTCCCATACAAGAGCATGATTCATTAGAGGTCAACTTAACATGTGTCCACCATAGTGGTCTTACAAATTCTGTACATGCCCTCCTACAGCTTATTCTCCATGCAGAAGCCAGAGTGATCCATTTAAAATATAAAACTAACAATGTCATTCTCTTGTTTATAATCCTCTACTGGCTTAGAGTAAGGCCTAAAGATCATGCATATATAATCACTGGCTGCCTCACCCTGCTTCATTTCTCACCAGTCTTCCCTCACTTACTCCTCTGCAACACATGGGAATCTTTGTGGCTCCGCAACCATGCCGAGCACACTTCTGCCTGATGATCTTTGCATTTGCTGTTTTCTCCATCTCAGACAGTACCCTAGCAGATCATTATTACTTGGGCTCTCTTTTCATATAGGTATCTGCTAAAATGTTACTTCCTCAGAGAGCACTTTTCAGTTTCCCCCAACCCCAAATACCCCTTTCATTATGTATCTCTATGTCTTTCCCCTACCTTATTTTTTCCTAGCCCTTATCTCTCTGTATCTTTTAGAATATACTTATTCACTTTTTCATTGACTATCTCTCCCCTAGAACTCAAGCTTCTTGAGGAGAGGGACCTTGTCTATCTCATTCTCTGTTGTTTTCCCATGCCTAAATCATTGCATAGAGTAAAGTTGACTTGTGTGTGTGAATGGATAATGAAAGGATTTAAGAGACAAAGTAAAACTTTCAAAAATATTTTATTATTAATAATATGTTGAATTTTTCAAGTAAGCAGTAACTAAACTCTATTGGAATAGTTTTATTGGAATAGTGAAGAACAATCAGTACTGCAAAAGAGATTTTAAAGTCACTTGAGTGACCTCAAAATAGTTGATATTTCTTATTTGTTAATGATGAAGACTAGCATCACTGCTAGTGGAAAAACTTGACATTAACACAAAAAAGGCAGTGACAGAGTAAGAGAAATAAAAAAGACAGAAGATGTTTAGAAAACAAATGGCAAAATGGCAAATGTAAATCCCACCTTAACATTAATTACTTTAAATTTAAATGATTAAACACTCCAATTGTGTAGAATGGATTTTTTCAAAAAGAGAGAGAGTGTGTATGTAGGCGTGGAGGGAGGGGCAGTGGGGGAGAGAGAAAGAGAGAGAGAATCCTAAATGGGCTCCATGCTCTGCACAGAGCCTGATGGAGGGCTCAGTCTCAGGACCCTGAGACCATGACTTGAGCTGAAATCAAAAGTTGGACCCTTATCCTACTGAGCCATCCAGGACCCAAGTAGAATAGATTTTTAAAAATGCTCCAAGTATATTCTGTTTATAAGCAACAAACTTTAAATTGAAGATACAAATAAGATAAAAGTAAAATGATAGAGGCATACCATTCAAAGAGTAACCAAAAGAAAGCTAAAGTTGTTACGTTAATATCAGACAAAATAGACTCTAAGAAGAAATTGTTACTAGAGACAAAAAAAGGGCATTTTATAATGATAAAGGGTCAATGCATCAAGAAGTTATAATAATTAGAAACTTATATAGAAACTTAGGAACTTGCACAAAAATGTTCAATGTTATATATACCTAAGAAGAGAGTCCCCAGATTCATGAAGCAAAAAAGTAAGAATTTAAGCAAGAAATAGAAAATTCAACAGTAATAATGGGAGACATCAAAATCCCACCTTGAAAAACTGTTAGAAAAACTGGACAGAAGATCACTTTAGAAAGAGATGATTTTTTTAAAAAAAGATTTTATTTATGTATTTGACAGACAGAGATCACAAGTAAGCAGAGAGGCAGGCAGGGGTGGAGGGCAGGCTCCCTGCTCAACAGAGAGCCCAATGTGATGCAAGGCTTGATCCCAGGACCCTGGGATCATGACCTGAGCCGAAGGTAGAGGCTTTAACCCACTGAGCCACCCAGGTGCCCCGAAAGAGATGATTTAAACAATACTGTAAACCATCTTGACATTACAGACACTTATAGAACACTCCCCCAAATGCTAAAAACCACATTCTTCTCAAGTGAACATGGAATATTCTCCAGGATAGACCCATATATTAAGTAATAAAAGAAGTCTCAGAACATTTGAAGGGTTAAAATTATACAAAGTATGTTTCCTGAATATGGTGAAATTAAATTAGAAGTCAATAACTGAAAGAATTTTGGAAATTCCCATTTATAAATTAATGTGTTAGAAGTTAATACTCTCTTAAATAATGGGTAAGAGGAGAAATCACATGGGACATTAGGAATAATTTTAAATGAATGAAAAAAAGTACAACATACCATGATTTATGGTATGCTTAGAGGAAAGCTTATAGGTTTAAATACTTATATTAAAAAAGAGTAAAGCTATTAAATCAATAACCTACACTTCTACCTTAAGAAACTAGAAAAAGAAGGATATTCTAAACCCACAGCAAGAAGAAGGAGGAAAATGATAAAGATTACAGCAGAAATAAGTGAAATCGAGAATAGAAGAATAATGGAGAAGATTTAAAAAACCCAAAATTGGTTTTATTGAAAGCATCAACAAAATTTTAAAAATTTAGCCAGACTGACGCAAAAGAAAGGGAGAGGACTCAGAGTACTGAACCCGAGAATGAAAAGAGGTGATGTTATAACCAATCTTACAGAAATAAAAAGATTATAAGAGAATACCATGAACAATTGTCAACAAATGAGATAACCTAGATTAAATGATTAAGTTTCTACAGTGCCAAAAAAAAGTCAATGTGGAAAGAATAGTCCAGTTCAACAAAATGGTGCTAGATCAAATATATCCACATGTGAAAGAATGAATGTGGTCCTCTACCCCATATCATATACAAAAATTAACTCAAAATAGATCAGAGACCTAAGTGTAAGAGCTAAATCCATAAAACTCTTAGAGGAAGCACAGGTAGGTGTAAGTCTTCATGACCTTGGATTTAGGCAACAGTTTCTTAGATATGACACATAAAGCATAATCCAACAAAGAAAACATGAATAAAGTGGACTTAATAAAAATTAAAAACTTATATGTATCAAGAAGTGAAAAGACAATGCACAGAATGGGAGAAAATATTTGCAATTCATATATCTGACAAGGATCTGGTAACCAAATTATTTGAAGAACATTTACAACTCAGTCATAAAAAGACAACCTAATTAAAAAGTGAGCAAGTGTTATTTTAGAAATTTCTAAATATACAAATATACAAATGACCATTAAGCACATGAAAAGATGCTCAACTCATAAGTCATTAGAGAAATGCAAATCAGCACCACAATGAGAACTACTTCACACCCACACCTGGATGAGTATACTCAAAAAGTTGGACCTTAGCAAGTGCTGGTGAGGTTATGGAGAATTTGGAACACTTACAGATTGCTGGTTTGAATAAAATGGTGCACTACTTTGCAAAACAGTTTGGTAATTTCTCAAAAGGTTAACTGTCACGTTACTATGTCACGTAGTAATTTCACTCCCAGGCATATACTCAAGAAAACTGAAAACAGATGATTCACAAAAAACTTGCACAAAAATGTTCAGAGCAACATTACATAATAGCTAAGAATTGGAAACAATTCAAATGTCCATCAACTGATAAATGGATAAAGAGATGTGATAGACCCATGCAATGGAATATTGTCTCCCTATAAAAAGGAATGAAGTAATATCAATGCTACAACATGAATGAACCTTAAACATGTGCTAAATGAAAGGCAAAACACACAAAAGGCCACATATTACAGAATTCCATTTATATGAAATTTCCCAAATATGCAAATTAACAAAAATACAAAGAAGACTTTTAGTTTCCAGTGGCTGGCAGATGGAGGGTATGGGGAATGAGTACTAATGTATATGAAGTTTCTTTTCAGGGGTAATGAAAAATTCTTGAATTAATTAGTGATGATGATTGTATAACCTTTGTAAAATTCTCAAAAGCCTTGAACTGTATACCTTTAAAAAAGCTAATTTGATGGTACATAAATTATATGTCAATTTAAAAAAAGAATCTATGGGGTTCCTGGCTGGCTCAGTCATCAGAGCATGTGATCTTTGATCTTGGGGTCATGAGTTCAAGCCCCATGTTGGGGTATAGATCTTACTTTAAAGTAAATTTTTCAAATTTTAAAGAATCTGATACTCATAAAGAAAGCAAATTATGAAAAATCACTTAAGTAAGAGTATCTTTCTGATGAGAGAGATGTGGCCCTTCATAAAGTCTATTGTAAGAAAACTAACATCCACAGCTAGACCTACCTTGGATTTGATTTACATTCAACCTTGAGTTGCTCTCATCATCATAATGGCTATCATATGGGAGAAAACTTTTCCCCAATTCTTTTCCCTCCTAGGTAGGTTCTGTTCTTTACTTTGTCCAAATGTCCCCCATTTCTTTCAAGAAAACATTCTCTTACTCCTTTTTCCCTTCACTTTTCTTTCTCATTTTCTTTCTGCTTCTGCCTTTTCCCCCTCATTTCCCCCTTTTATTAAAACTTTCCTTCTTTTTTCATGTCTACTCACCTGTCTCTGTCTCCATGTCTCACCCTTCCCTTCACCTCTTCCTTGTTCCCTTTCCTCTTACCCGGCTACAATATAGAAATAAAATATACTTTAAAGTATTTTTTTTTAAGATTTATTTATTTATTTGACAGAGAGGGATCACAAGCCGGCAGAGAGGCAGGCAGAGAGAGAGGAGGAAGCAGGCTCCCTGCTGAGCAGAGAGCCCGATGTGGGACTCGATCCCAGGACTCTGAGATCATGACCTGAGCCGAAGGCAGCGGCTTAACCCACTGAGCCACCCAGGCGTCCCACTTTAAAGTATTTTTAAATTTTGGTATGTATGTATGGTTTTTTGACAGAGAGAGAGAGAGAGAAAAAGAATCTTAAGCATGCTCCATGCTCAGCACAGAGCCTTTTGGGGGCTTGACCTCACAACCCTGAGGTCATGACCTGAGCTGAAATCAAGAGTGGGGTGCTTTAACTAACTGAGGCCACCCAGGTGCCCCAAAGTATTTTTGTCAGAATTATTAGTACTTTTTTGCTTTCTTTGCTGAGCTGAAAAGAAAGTAATTTTTGATGCTTAATATTTCTTTAAGGAAAAACAACTCTAAATTAATTACAAGGTTGATTTTGCTTTAGGGGATGTAACTGGTAATTAAAAAAAAGATTATCCACCCATGCTATATGAGTAGTTATAAATAATTGAGGTAACGAATACTTTTTCATGGAACATTAAAAAGTGATTTTTCATGGAATATGAGCAGACACTACTGGTAAACACTGATAAACACTATCTATGTGGTGGTGTTCACTGAAGGTTCTTAATTATAATTTGGCTCTTCTATGTGTAGACCCGCCTGAGTTACCCATTTATGCTACAAAGCATAAGACTCCTACACAGATAGTTTCATTCAACTCATATAAACCTGATCATATTTTTCCCTCAGGAATGTCCTTTCTGAAATTAAAAAAAAAAAAAAAAAAAATACAACATGGGTTTGTAAGCTCTTCTCTTGTGAAGCCATCTTCAGAATGACCAATTATTCTCGGTCATTCATCTGGAAGAGTGAGATGAGTAAGTACAAAAAGAATACCATTAGCCACAAAGTTGTCATCTTCTTCAAATAAAAATTCTGATCTCTCTGGTTTGAATATTAGAAATGAAAGATTGCACGTTTTCTCCTATAATGGGTCAAGAGAAAAAAATGATATTTTTTTGTAACTGTCATTTTATGAAAAAACTTGATTCTGTTTGTTGGCTCAGAAAAAGGGAAACTGGTTAAGTATCACAGGACTTGGTGATTGAAATTCTAGTGGCTCAGAGTAGTGGTGTCAGAATGATGAGGCATCCAGATAAGTGATCTCAGAAACCTTCCCAAAAGGTGACTTGTGACTGCTTCATTAGAAAGGGAAGGGGGAGGGAGGAAAGGCAGGCTTAATCGTCTTCGTCAGCTTCGTAAGAGGCCATCGACCCTGTCTCGGAGAGACAGAGAAACAGTGCTTTACTGTGGGGGCCATGTTTGGGTGTCCTAGGTGCAACCATTACTGAAAGATTGGAATTATTATGAGATGTTAAGTATTAGGGGGCCCCAAGGAGAGCTGAAGAAGGTGGACTTCCATGCCTGGCTCTAAGAGTCAGTCAGGCGGCTTCCCCCCCCTCCCCCGCCCCCGTTTAAAGATTTCCCCCACTCCCAGTGTGGTGTGACCGAAGGTTGGTATTCGCTTATCTTTTTTAAGCTGCACAAGGGCTCTGTGTCTGGGTAAGTTCGCTGTTCAGCAAAAAATGAGCACTACCCCCACCCCCACCCCTGCCTAACCTCCTGAGCATACAATCAGACACATACTACCCAGGTCTTCTGCATGACGTTGTTGTGAGGTCATGAATTTCTCACTAATAAGGAATGGGTGCCAGGAAATCGTTTTGTGCCATAGTTGAGCCAGCCTTT
>NW_025421407.1:0-64311 GCF_011764305.1 Mustela putorius furo | reverse complement strand
AAACAAATTCCTGAAGGAAGCCTCCACTTCGATTCTACTGATTTACTGTGTTAATATATTAATAATCATATCATCTGATTCAGAAAACTGTGTGGTAGGTAATCAATCCCTAGTACTGAGAGCCTATGTGTTACTGAAGAAAACATCTATGCTATGATTGGACAATTCAAAGAGTATACTGTTTAATATTTCTCTTGATCTTTATTCCCAGACCTTAGAGTTTGCCCACATATTTTGTAATTACGTATTCAGGCTTAGTAGCAAAACCAAGTAGCATAGAACCTAAGAAAAAATCACCTGTCATCCTGAAATAGTAATAATATACATTATTAACTGCCTCTAAAATGATCCACATCCCAACAGGGTAGTTTGTTGGTCAAATGTGTGTATCTCGTCATTGAGAATAGGTTTTCACTTTACTGTGATAACATGAAATATGTACGCATGCTGCCTAATGAGTAATTCATTTATATATTTTATAGTTATAGTACCATGCTGCATCATCCAAAAAAATTTAATTCATATTTTCGAGAAGATAGCTTCTACCCACAAAGCTAAAATTGTTTCCCACATAAACTGAGAATGACCGTGCAGGGCCTTCTTCTTCTTAGCAGCTACTCAAGTCATATCATATAAACTGTTAACGCAGGAGAAACACCAAAAACGTAGAGGTATTAGAGGTTATGGCTTGCCTTTTTGTCAACCTAAATGAACACACTCATACATAACTAAGTAAGTGCTTCTTTTCTTTTTGTTTTATAAAAGGACTGTTGTGTCTTTGTGTCATTAGGTTTTTTTTTTTTTTTTAAGAATAATTATTTGTTTATATTGAACACAGAGAGAGAGAGTGCTGAGAAGAGCACAGCGCAGTGAAGAGATGAGAGAGAGTGAGAAGAGCCAATGAAAGGACTGAGACTACAACGCAGAGCAAGCCCCCGTAGAGAGTGAGGTGTGATCGTGAAACGAGCAGCACACCGCCTTGCTGAGGGCGATGCTCTAGCTGACACAGGCAGGGGCGGGGACAAGAGGATGAAGCCAGAAGGAAAAGATAGAACAAGCTTTAGCAGCAAGACAGCTGCAGGCAGGGGAAGAAGAAAAGAGGAAGGAGACAGAAATGAAGAGAAAGAAGAAAGAAGAGAGGCTCAAGAAAGACAGATGCTTTGAGATGCAGAAGCTGCAGCTGCAGGTCAGCGGGGAGAAAGGAAGAGAAGACGCTCCTGCTAAGCACCACTATAGCAGCGGAGAACCAAGATGCAGGGAACCAAACCCCAGGACCCCTGAGAATCATGACCCCTGAAAAGCGAAGCGCAGACACTTAACTGACTGCCAAGCACCCCAGGCGCCCCCATCCCCAAAATGGTTCCCCCAGATCCCCACCCACCCCAAAATAGCCCCAACCCAATGTCCCCAATGTTAGGGCGCCCCCACCCAACCAATAGATGTATTATTCAGTTTTATGTTCCTAAGCTTCATTTGCTTAGTCATTTGTCCTTTTTATTTCTCTTTCTGGTTTTTTATATTGCATTTTTGTGTGAGTTGCTTCCTTAATTAGCGGTGTTAGAGTCTTCTTAAAGTGGTCTGGTTTGTAATAGGTTTCTCAAGGGAGGGAATATGAAGGAGGAGAAGCCTGACTCTTAACTAAACTCCTCCATTTTCTGTACATCCTAGAAGATAATGATACTATTTTGTCTGACTTTGAGCTAAGGTTCAGTCATGACAACACACATTCTCCTTCTTGCGTTCAAGATTTTATGGCTTTCCATAGGAACATAGTAGTTATGTACTTCTCCAGGAGTGCTACAAAATGTAGTTAAGTTAATGCTTTCTAAAAGAGATTTTTCAAGCTTGTGACCCCCTCCCCAGCCCTCATATAATGACCTCTAGTTTTTGGGAGTTCGGTCATATTTTTAAAATTAACTTTCTTTGCAGTATTACAATAACGATTGTTAGGTAGGTAAAAGAATTAAAAGCTACTCAATTTTTAATGTTTAGAACCACATTATAATCACACAGAGGAAAAAGTTGCCCTTGTGCCCTTTCAACAGGGATTTTTTTAAAGAAACCGAAGAACTCCCCACATCTTGAAAAAAGTAAGCGTCTCTGCTTGGCATCTAGTCTAAAAACATTGCTCTCTGTGACCTGATATTTTATCATTACCAAAACAGATGCATTCTGAGGGATTTTTAAAATGCAAGATGGTATGACTGTTAAATAGAAAAAATCTGGTCATTGAGTTATTTATTCTTTAACTCAAATATTTAACTGCATTCCCATTAAGAATTAAAAGACTAGGAAAGAATTCTTTAAAACCCCCCCCCCCACATCCATAATGATGGGCATGTGTGATGAAGCTAATGCCGCAACATTTTTAAAACCATTCATTTTAAATGGTTTTGGTTTGGTTTCTCTGATTTTATGCCCACCTTAGTTTTTTTTTTTATCACAAAGTCAAAATCTGCATCAAATAATTTTCTTTTATATCTAGACTCCTATCTCTATCTTTTTAAACGTTTTGCGTTCTTGTAAAACAGTTTTCCCCTTATCTCTTTCCAAATATTATGGAGAACAACTACAAATTAATATTACAAACAAGACAGTCAGCTTTAATTCTAAATATAGATATTTATATAAATGATACAAAAATCAATAGAAAACACATTATGTTGCTTATTTCAACTAGTTCAGACCCGCCTGTTTACTTGTCCCAATCTTCAAGTTATATATGCCCAGGGTTTACATTATGTTCTCTTTCAAATTATGTAGTTATGAAGTTATGTTTACAGAGAATACAGAAGACCATAAGAGAGATAGGATGCAGTCAATTCCTGAAGCCAGCAAAATATTATATATTCTACCACAATTAAACCCATTTGATTTTATTACTCCCCTCTAGAAGCAGCCTCCATTTTGTCACAGACTTTCCAATCTATGCTCTCATATACATACATTTTCCATACACAATATAAAGCAGAAGTCAGCAAAACTATAGTCTGTGTACACAATTCAGACTTGGTCTGTTCTATATGGCCCATGGGTTCTGATAATTTTGTATTCTTAAACCACTGAAAAAAATAATACATATATATGTCACAGAGACTGTATGAGGCCCACAAAACCTAAAATATTTATATTTGGTCTTTATAGATAAGTTTACTAATCTCTCATATGGAGTGTGTTTTCTGTGGTTTAAAATTTAAAATTTACATAAATAATATATTAAAGAGGTCTTTTGCAACTTTTTTTTTAACTCACCTGTTGTGTGGCTATGGCTACATAGATATAATTGCATCCTTTTTACATTGCCACATAGTTAAAATATCACTAATGATCCCACAATTTATTGTATAATATACCCCTACTAGTAGACATTTATGTTGTATCCAATTTGGAACGTCATTAAATATAAATCTGAAATAGATGTCCTCATACACATCTCCTCGTCCATGTGTGGCAATATCCCCTCCAGCATATACACCTAGACACCTAGAAGTAGAATTGCATGCTATAAAATATGCCCACCTTCAGCTTTGCCCAATAACCAACTCTTCTTCAATAGTTTTGTTGATCACATTCTCACCAACACTGCACGACGGTTCTCATTTCCACATGTCCTTAACAATATCTGGTATTATCATATCTCTTTGTTTGTCAGTGATATCTCTTTGTTATTTCACATGCATTTTCCTGATGACCCAGTTTGTGCCAGCATCAATTCCCCCAACTCTTAACTCCAAATGGACACCTTTTGGTCCAGTTCTGTGATACTGAAGCTGTTCCCTGTAAATAAATGCTGTCCTTTTATGTTAGGTTCTGTCAGTAGAGGTCACTAGAGGGAGTGCAAAGCCATACTGAGAGGAAGGGGCAGCTCTTCCTCAATCCAGGGACCTTCAGCACCGCAGCCAGTGAATTAATATGCAAGAGACCTGGTCCCCAACATACACTCACCTCAGGGCCTCAATGCACCTGTCATCTGACTCCAAACTATCCACGTTGCTCTGGGAAGCTTCTCAGCCACCTGGCTCGTTGCTTCTACGGATCTATTCCAGCCCACGTCTTCTTCCCATTGACAGCTTTAGGAGAGAAGACAGAGTATTCTGAGTTCTTTATTTCTTTTCTGATTCATTCTCCCTCAGCTTAGAAAAAATAATCGTTTTCTGTGGAAGCAACTGCAGTACACTTAGAGGGTTATTTTTTAGCCTTTTTTTTTTTTTTTAGCAGTTTACCCCTTTTTTATTATTAGTTAATTTTTTATATTAAAAATCTCCCTGTTCAAAAACTGGTATGATTTGTTTTCCTGAGTGGATCCCTGACTGGAACGAGTGAGGTTTGAACATATTTTTATATGTTCATTTAGCCATCCAACATTCTTCTGTGAATCATAGGTAGGTAGGTAAAGTAGGTAGAGGGAAGGAGACACACCCCTACACACAATACGAAGAGGAAGAGAGAAGAAGGGAGAGAGAGAGAGACACATGCTTCTTTTCTTGGGAGGGGTAGCTATTCTTTATGTGTTTGGGGATATCAATCCTCTGTCAGATCTGTGGTTTTGCAAATTCTTTTCTTTTTCCAAATCCACAACTTACCTCCAAAACCAATGGTATTTTTTTAACATAGAGAAATTGGTCAATATTTTCATTCATGGTTTGTGCATTTTATTTCTTATTGAAGAAACTCTTCATTATCCTGATGTCATGAATATGGTCTCCTAATTTTCTCATAGGACTTTTAGAATTTTGTTTTTTTCTATATGTCTTTAATATGCCTGGAACTTTTGTGTAAAGTACCAGTTGAGAGTATTATTTTAGTGATTTTTGTCTCAGCACCGTATCTTGAATAGATAGCCTGTCTCCACTAATATATAATACAGACTCATCTTTGACAAGTTATTATAAACATGGGTCTCTTCTTAGATTTTAAAAATTCTGTCCAATTTGGCCTGTTTATCTAATCTAGTACCAATATCACTCTTTTGATTCTGATGGCTTTATAGGTTGAACTCTGGTAGGATAAGTAAACATTCTTCTATCTCCTCTTCTTCTCCTTTAAAATTATCTTCTATCCTTTGCCTTTCACTCCCCCATCCAAATTTAGAGTAACTTTATCAAGTTCCAAGAAGAGTACTTCTGAGATTTATTAAGAACATATTGAACTTACTAATTAATTTGGGAAAAATAAAAAACAGTATCTTTCCACACATGGTATTCCTCTCTGTTTATTTAGATTTATTCAGTAAAGATTTAAAAGTCTCTTCAAAATAGAACTGAATGACTTTTGTTATATTTATTCCTAGATATTATGAAAGTAATTAAAAACAAGGAGGCCATCCATGAGACTGGGGTGGCTCTACACCCCATAATACTACATAATAACCCAAACCTAAGGTAGAGAAAACAAAACGTAAGAACTAATTACAAACAGCCAAATAAGGCTTTCCTAAATAAGGAACTGCTTAAGTCACAGCCAATCAAATAATTTCCCTGCTTGGCTTCCATATTTTCTCTATAAAATACCAAACTCTCCCCTCATTCCTGTTGGTTGAGCTCTTCTAATCACTTCTGGTTAAGTGGTGCCTGATTCCACCTGATGTATGCTCAAAAAAAATTTCTAAAAAATTTAGCATCCTTCAGTTTATCTTTTAAAAATGCCATACAGGTTTGGCATTCTTTTTGGTTTTGCTTTGTTTTTGTTTTTGTTTTCGCTAATTGAATATGCTTTAAAATCCACATACTTTAATTAGGTCTTTAGTGGACTATAGAAATGTTATTAATTTTTTGTGTAATGATTTTTGCATCCAGCAAACTTGATCTCATTTCTTGGTTCTACTAGTTTGTAAATTTCGTGGATTTTTTTCTATGCAGTTAATCACATCATGTGTGACATTTTGCTTTACATTTTGCTTTACATGGAAGAGTGGAACATTCACTACTAAGAAAATATATTCATCTTAACATCTTTAAAAAGAAAAGTCTCCTCCAAAAGAAAGTTTTTCTCCAAAAATGAAGTTTAGCAGCATTGAGAGCCCTCATGTGAAGCAAGTCCAGAAAAACCTCACTTATATTTTGTTTCTAAAGCCAGATCAGTCCAAAAATTTTAACTGATTTATTGACCCTTGTCAGCTTTTAGTTAAGCTGAAATTTTCTGAAGCTTAATTTAATTGTGTTTTTAACAGAACAGCAAGCTATTAGGCATGGGCTATGTGTCCATAAAGATATAGAAAGAGACTTTTCAGCCTCTCTAAATTTATACCTACTGGCGACTGTATAAAATTTCAAATATTCAGACCAAAAAGCAAAAACAAAAAACAAAGGAATGGAAAGGATCAATAAGCACATAAAAATCAGCTTCACTATTAATAAAAAATGGAAATTGTAGTATTTTCTTTAGCCACGTAAAATAGTTGCAAGCTTTGAAATTGGTGTTCATTTGTTTTTTTAAGGAGTAAGGAGAGTAAAGTGGGGCATTTTTTATATTGTTGGGTTTGGAGGAAAAGGAACTGTCCCAGATTTCCCATGGGTGGTGTCAGTTGGTAAGCAAGTGGGCAATTTTTTTTTTTTTTTAAGATTTTATTTATTTATTCGACAGAGAGGCAGGCAGAGAGAGAGGAGGAAGCAGGCTCTCCGCTGAGCAGGAGCCCGATGCGGGACTCGATCCCAGGACCCTGAGATCATGACCTGAGCCAAAGGCAGCGGCTCAACCCACGGAGCCACCCAGGCGCCCAGCAAGTGGGCAATATTTACCAGAAGTCTTTAAAATTATAAATGTCATTTGATTCAAGAATTTCCTCTCTATATCTTTATTTTAAAGAAAGAGCCATCCATATCTACGGCAAACATGTAGTAAATGAAAGGATGTTGGCTGTGGTATTATATTCATAGTGACAAAACAATACATCTAATAAGAAGGAATTCGTTGAATTGTGATACATTCATATGATAAAATACTATCTAGCCATTTAAAATCATATCATAAAAGACTATTTTATGGACTAGAAATTATTTTCCTAAAAAGTTGCTAAAGTTTAAAAAATCATTTGTATAGCATAATTTCAATTTGAATCAGCCATATGTACATAAGAATAATAGTTTCATTTGCCACATGCCAGGCATATACATGTATAAATTTATTTAATTCTCACCAACAATCCTATGAAAAATGCTATTATTATCATCAATATAGAGATGGAAAAGCCCCAAAACACAAAGAGATTAGTAATTTGCTCAAGATTAGGAAGTAAATGGCAAAGCTGGGCACACGCACACAATTTATGCCAGAAAAAAATAACACAGATCTCTATGTAGTGGGAGTATGGGGTCACTTATGTTTTCATATTTTGCATGTTTTATATTCTTTAAATTCTTTAGCAACAAAAGCACTTGTTACTAAACCCAATAAATTCTATAACTATAAAGATGAATATGAATGTCTATTGTGAGAGCTGAAGAAAAAAATGCCTACTTAATCACATGCAATATGAAGTCATACTAATCCTCTTCATATATGCTTTTTGTACCAAGTTCTGCAAACTGAGCCCCAGCCTCTGTGTTGATTTTATATTTTGCTGTGCATATAGTTTTCTATGAAAACAAACAAACAAAAAATAGTAAACAATTTAAATGCAGTAGCTTTAGTCCCACTGTCAGTTACATTTAATGTTGGAAGGGGGAGGGAATGTCTGAGCCCTCACACCCTGAAAATAACTGATGTCAGGCCACAGCTCTTCCTGTGTTCTCATTACCCTTAGCCAGAAAGCAATAGGTTCTGTAAGGAAAAATATTGCCCCATTAAACAAAGTGTCATCATTGAAGAGCAATCATTCTTTTTTATTTTTCCCGTGAGGTTATCTTAATAACTCACTCATAACAGTTATCTCCCAGGAAACATCTAGTTCATAGAGTAAGACTGTTAAACAATATGAATCTGGTCCAAATAGCACAGGATGAATGTTTCCAATCATGAAGGATCTGTATTTATTAAACATCTGTATGAGGCAAAGACCACTGTAAGCTACTGCCTCTCTTTGGTGGTGGAAACTAATTTAGTCTTCCTTTCTTGGAGCTTTTCATTCCTCCATATGCACATTAGAAGCTATCTTTGATCACAAAAAAAAGAAACAAAGTAAAACCTAATTGGTAAACCCAAATTTGATTTGTAAGACTGAAGATTTGCAAGAAAAAATGAGTGATTGGCATTTTAGACAATCATTATTTTAGTATCGCTGGACTATATATAATTCTTTATGAGGTGAGGCAATCAATTTTATTGCCTTTCCTCCAACATGGGATTGGCAGGAGAATTTCCAAAGAGAATTACAGTGAAATCTTGGCAAAATAAGCTTCTTGTTATTATGGGGACTCCACACTCATACACATGCATAGAGATTTATGGGATGGAGCACTAACTCAAGTGACATAGGGCCAAGGCTATATATAGTCTTGTTGTTACATTTATTGCTTTCTGCTTAATTACCATTTGTTTATAATACAGACTATTTGTTTATAATACAAATGGTATAATACATATCATTTGTTTATAATACATATAATACAGACAGAATTATTATTGAGGTCAAACACTAATTTTTATCATCATTATAGAGCAAAAAGAAAATGCTATTAGAAACATTTATCAAAAGTTGGTACTTCACAAACCCTGAGCATGGGGCTCAGGGCACAAAGCTTGAAATAATTCATATTGGAGACCAGCACTTCTAAACTTACTGTATTTTATTTTTCCAGTCCAGTTCTAGTTTTTCACTGATGAACACTTAAAGGAATAAAGGCTATACAAAGGAAAATAAATATCTAATTGTTTATCAATCACCTGATTTAGGGTGGTTATTTATATTTTCCAAAGTAGGGTTTCATTCCACTTTCTTGCAGATGTTAGGACTAAGATTTGCTTTAGTTATCACAGTATATTAGTCATCTATTGTTGTGTGACTAATCACCCCAAAATACAGTGACTTAAAACAACAAAATGTATTATCTCACAGTTTCTGTAGGTCAGGAAAGCAGATTGTACTTTAGCTGTGGCTTCCTTCTTCAGGGTATCTTATAGGCTGCAATCAGGGTATTGGCTGGGGCTGAGGTCAATGTCCACCTAGGGAAAAAATCCACTTCCAAGCCCGTTTTTGAGATTGATAATAGGAGTTAACTCTTGTGAGTTGCTGGACTGTGAACCTTCCTTGCTACCTGTTGGCCAGTGGCCATTCTTGGTTTCTTTCCATATGAGTCTCTTCCACATGGTAGCTTACGTCACCATAATGAGAAAGCCAAGAATGTGAGAGAGAATCTTCTAGGAAGAGAAAGTACCCTACCAAGGTGAGTGTCAGAGTCTTCGCTAACTTAATCATGGACAAGTGACATTCCATCACATTTGATGTACTCTCTTAGAAACAAGTTCCTAGGTCTAGCACATACTCAAGAAGAGGGGATTACAGGGGTGCCTGGGTGACTCAGTTGGTTAAGCAACCGACTCTTGGTTTTGGTTCAGGCCATGGTCATGTGGATTGTGAGATCAAGCCTTACATCAGGCTTGAATATTCTCTCTCCCTCTGCCCCTTCCTCCACTCAAGCTCTTTCTCTCTCTCTCAAATAAATAAATATTTTTTAAAAAAAGAAGAAGAAGGGATTACACAAAGGCATGAATACTATCTTAGAAGTCAGACCACCAGGTACAATTATAAACTGGAAATTAAAACATGCTCAGGGGGCACCTGGATGGCTCAGTCAGTTGGGCATCTACGTTTGGCTCAGGTCATGATACAAGGTTTCTGGAATAGAACTTCACATCAGGCTCCCTCTCAGCCAGATGTCTACTTCTCCCTCTCCCCTCTACTCCTCCCTCCTGCTGTTTTTTCTCTCTCTCTCTCTCTGTTGCAAAAAAATAAATATTTTTTTTAAAAAGCATGCTCAGATTAAGAAGTAATATAAACCAAATCCTTATTTCTTTTAAGTCTATTTTTAAAGTACTTTTCATCAGAATTATATAATGATTTCAAGTTATTAAACACACACACACACACACCCAGAAGTGAGAAGAGAGGGGAGAGAGAGACAAAGAGATTAACTTGGAATTTAGAGTTCTAAGAGAAGAATAAAGCATAGCATGTCTTGAAAATATTTTTTAAGTGATGCTTAGGACAGAGATAAAAGCCACCTGACTTTCATAACTGCCTCCCTCTGCCCGGTTTAGGCAGTTTCACCAACTGGCTCAGGGGGGCATCCTCACCCCTGGGATGGATCTCCATGGTTGCTGCATCATTACTGCTTCGCCGATCCTAGGCTTTACATTCCCGAGGACAGGAGCTAGCTCCATGAAAAGGCTGAGGTGAGAGTAAGTATGTGGGTCAGAGTCTCTTTGCAGCCAGGCCTGGAGGGCTTTTACCTTTTCTCCCAGTGGGAGGAACATGCTCCTTGTCTATTCTTTTTTCAGTCTATTGCTCAAAGTTGAATCCAGTAACCTTTCTTTTACAGATATGGATCCCAACATTCCCCATTAAGAGTGTGGGGTTGGGGGCACCTGGGTGGCTCAGTCGTTAAGCGTGTGCCTTCAGCTCAGGTTTGATTCCAGGGTCCTGGGATCAAGCCCTGCATGGGGCTGCCTGCTTTGTGGGAAGCCTGCTTCTCTCTCTCCCACTCTCCCTGCTTGTGTTCTGTCTCTTGCTGTGTCTCTCTCTCAAATAAATAAATAAAATAAAGTAAAATAAAATAAAAGAGTGTGGATTTGGTTTGGTTTGGTTTGGTTTGATTTTGGAAATCCGAAACACATTAAAATGTTATGTTTTTTCTGATTACTGTGTCTGCTTTGAATTAAAGAAAAGAATCCACTTAAGGCCTTAAATTACTTTTTTTGTTCTGGTATCTGTGGGCCCTCACCTGTAGCAAGGGCCACTCAATAGGCCAGGACATAAGAAAATAAATGGGGTCAGAGAATTCTTTAGTTATTAGTTCAGAATATTAATCTAATAGATAAGTCTGGTTTTGAGATGTAAGACTATTTTTAAACTCCCCAGATAATTCTGACTCACATTCATGTTTGAGAAGCCCTGATTTTCAAAAGCATCTATTTTATGGCTAGTGTAGTGAGTAGCCCTTTGGGTTTAAATCAGTGCCACTAGTGAGTAACGCTGGGCAAGTTATTGCTTTAAATCTTAATTTCCTCACCTATAAAATGATAATAGTTTATGTAATTTATATGTTTATTATTGGAGTGGATAAAATAATATATATGAAGCTCTTACCTCCGTCCCTGGAACATTATGAACACAAAACAAAGATGGAGCTGTGCTAATCATTGTAAACGTATTGCAACACAATATACATTAAGTATTTGTCATTTATGACTCTATTTAAGGTACATAATCTATCCCTGACAATCTCCTAGGATTATTTTGAGGATATCTGTTATAGTACTACTGAAATCATTTAAGTACAGGTGACCTTTGAACGATGTAGGGGTAAGGAGCACCAACACGCCTGCACAGATGAAAACCTGCATCTAAGTTTGGATGCTCTAAAATCGTAACTGCTAATAGTCCACTGTGGACTAGAAGCCTTGCTGATAACATAAATGGTAATTAATACATATATTGTATGTTCTATGCATTATATACTCTATTCTTACCATAAGGTAAGCTAGAGAAAAGAAAAAAAAAATAAGAAAATGTTATTAAGAAAGCCATAAAGAAAATATATTTACAGTACCACACTGTATTTATTGAGAAAATATTGGGGAGAAATAGCCCCAAGAATCACTGTGAACATATTCAAGGAGCAGCACAGAGGCAAGGAAGGCTACAGCACCGCCAAGCAAAAGCAGAAGATGGTGAAATTCGGGCCAGAGGGTGAGCAGGGGCCCGGAATCTCACGTTCTGTGTCCTTTGGGTCTCACTTCTTTCACTTAGCATAATGTTTTCAAAGTTCGTCCATGCTGTAACATAAATCAGAGTTCTGATTTACATTTTTAAAGAGCCTATTCTGGTTCTTATAGTATAAACTCATAGTAAGGGTACAAAAGTGGAAACAGAGAACAGAGACAAAGAGAATGCTGAACCCTGGTCAGAGATGACAGAGGTTTCGTTCTGGATGACAGCAGGGGAAATGCAGAGAAGGGACTAGATTCATGATCCTTCTGTTCACCTAGCCAGGATGTTAGCAAAATGGTGATTGACTTTCAGTGATTTTCCACTTGTGCTGCTGTCCCAGGATCCAGTCCCCAAATCTCACACATCTTCCGGCATCTGATAGAGCCCAGGAAGTATAGTGAGAATTTTTAAATGTTATCAGTGAGAGCGTTTACCTTGGAAAAAGTGTGGAACCTCCCAAGATGACTGACAATATTCATTCATTTGGATATTTAATTCGGGTTTTGCTTAAAACATCAGTCTCATTTCTTTATTTAGACAGACTTTACAGCATGAACCCTTCTCTGCTCACCTCCCAATGAGTATTTCTTACCTTGGTTGTAATAATAAGACATGGCATGGTCCTTGTCTTCTAATCTAGTTTGGGGTAGAAAGCATACACACATAAGACAATGAAAAAATAATTTTAAGATAAATTTAAAATTAATCTGGAACATTGGATTATAAATCAGCAGATTTTCTATAAAATTTTAAAATACTAGTGTGTTACAATCAGTTGTTAATATCATTTACAGCTATCTCCATTGTGACGTACTGTCTTTTCCAAAGATGTCTGTAACAATACCTTTTATCCTACATCCTGTTCTAGAATGCTGCCACACTCTAACAAGAAGTAGCATTTATATTCCTTCCCCTTAAAACCTGGGTAAGTTTTTTGGAGACTGCTTTAACCAGCGGAGTAGGGAAGATTGATATTAAGCGACTTCTGAGGCAAGGTCATAAAAGTGTCATGTATTTTTGCCTTGTTTTCTTGGGATGTTTGCTTTTGGAAACCAGTTATCACCTGTGCAAAAACCCAGGCAGCTGACCAGGAGCCTCACGTGGAAAGGAACTGACACTTCTGTCTCCCAGCTCTGGCTGAGCTTAGAGCCACCAGCCAGCGCTAATGCGCCAGCTATGTGATTAAGTCATTTTGGAAGCAGACCCTTCAGCTCCCCCACCGAACCACCCCTACTGACACCAAATAGATCCATTCCACAAAGCCATGGCCAAATCACAGAGATGCAAGCAAAATTAATATTACTTTGATAAGCCACTAAATTCGGCTGGTTTGTTTCTCAGTAATAGATAAATGAAATACCTTAAAATACCAAACTTCACTTTCACTTGTATTGCTCTTAAATAGGAACAAAAAGGATAGAGTTATGTTAAAACTCTGGAAAATGAATATGCCCCACAATCCGTTTTAATTAAGCCCAATTGCATACAGTAACTGTTACCAGTGTGTCATTTATAACTACTCAATACATTTTAAAATTATTTTATAAATACTATGCAACAAAATGAGCTTGCAGACCCCAAAATATTTCTCTATAGTTCTGTCAAGATCTGTGTATACACAGAGGGCATAGGTCTTGAATGTTTACAACATCCATCTTGCTGCATAAAGGGAATAGATTTTTCAAGCAGCAAATTTAGAGAAGGGGGAAATGAATGAGAGTCAGGGTACTCAAGGAAGAAATGCTAAAGGATGTAGAACTTGGGCTGCATGTTGAAGGAGGGGTTTCATTGGAACAGCCAAGGTGAAACATACCAAGTAAGGGAAATACTATGCACAGGTTACAGGCTCAGGTCTTTTCTGGACCAACTAGTCTAGAAGAGGAGAAACCTTAAGAAGAAGCAAATGAAAAGAAAGAAAAGACCAGATTGCTTACAAAGCTAAAATGTAAAATCCTTTAGCCCTGGTTTTAAATCTGGATGGCAGTTTTAGTAATTGCTGTCAATTTGCCTGTTGTATTTATATGCATTAATTAGGAGTCCAAATAAATCTCCTTTTCATAGATTTTCTTTCTTTGCCTCTGAGATGTACAACAGCACACTTTTTATTAAAAAGAAGTTAACTATTTTTTCTCAAACATTTCAAAATTTGGGGCGCCTGGGTGGCTCAGTGGATTAAGCCGCTGCCTTCAGCTCAGGTCATGATCTCAGGGTCCTGGGATCGAGCCCCGCATCAGGCTCTCTGCTCGTCAGGGAGCCTGCTTCCTCCTCTCTCTCTGCCTGCCTCTCTTCTACTTGTGATCTCTCTCTGTCAAGTAAATAAATAAAATCTTAAAAAAAAAAATCTCAAAATTTGAAAAGCACATATTAGTTATGTTTATATCTCTAAAGTAAATTCAATATTTCTATAACAGAAAGAGTCTATTGGTTTAAATTGAGTTCTCAGTCTTTGAGTCTTTCCTATTAATTCTAATAGCTTGAGTAAAAGGTACAAACAACCCACATGCATCAGCTCGTAGGTAGTAGTTTCAAAATTGTGTGTGAGATAACCCCAAGTTTTTGCTATAGTCAACCAACCTCCATCCCCCATCCCAATTCAGAATCCTATTCCAAGTATCAAGTTAGACCTTCTCATGCTTTAGCATTTACACATTTATTCATTTATGCACTAATTAATATGTTCTAAGCCCTCTTCTAGTCACTAACATTTGTGACCAAGTCTCTGAAACAATAATTTGTTAGTTCATGGGAACAGATATCAATTTTCAAGGTCTTTGAAAGTAACCTGATAAAATAGTTCTCCTCTTACTGTTCACATTCTGAACCCAATAAGATCAATATGTTTCAGGTCAAAATATTACCCAGATAAATCTCAACTGAAAGATGTAGTTTATGTTCGTGGACAAGTGACTTTCCCAATACTGACATCAAGAAATCAACAGATTTACTTTGTATGGGACCAGAGAAGTTTTCTTTGATACATAGTGTATCACATCCCCAGTCTGGCAGAGCCTTTCTGGAGGAACAGTGTACTGTGTACTGAGTGTACTCCTAGCTCCTAAAAGCAAAGGAACAGGAGGGGTACAGATACACATGCCCAGTTTCTCCCTCCAGACTCTCGAACAGAGTGACAATGTTAAGAGGTCTGAAACCTAATTGCTAGAGAACTGCTTGCACATAGCACAGGAGTAGGCAAGTTATGGCTGATGGGACCAAATTTGGTCCATCACATGGTTTTGTATCTATAACCTGTAAGCTAAATCGTTTTGTTTTTACATTTTTAATTGTTAAAAAAATCAAAAAAGAATAATAATTTGTGATAAACAAACATATGAAGTTTAAGTTTCAGTGTCCATAAATACAATTTTATTGGAACATAGCCAAGCTCATTTGTTTACCTTTTGTCTATGGCTCCTGTCATACTCCAGGGACAGAGCTAAGTCATTGTAACAGGGACCATCTGGCATGTAAGACCTAAAATATTTTGTTCTTTGGCTTTTTGTAGAAAAAGTTTGTTGACCCCTGACAAAACAAAAACAAAAACAAAAACACCTGGGCTGGGGAAGAAGAATGTTCTTGGGATTTATACTAGTGATGGAATCTTCTTCTACATTTCTGTCTTTGATGTGGGACCAACATCCCTTCAGCCACCCTGCTTAAAACCTGCCAGGCACTTGATGATGATCTTTAAGCTCCTTACCCAATGAATTATCATTTGTTTTCTGTTTTTTCTTTAAAAATGTCTTCTAAATTCTCTTTCTATTTTTCCTGTTATTGCCGCAGAATCACCATTTCACACCAGAATCCCTGCAAAACTTTTCCAATTAGATATCTTAATTCCACTATCTCCATAGTCTTCTAGAATTGAAAATAACTTTAGAAAGTTTCTTTTCAGTACTCTCATTACCAAAATGAGGACACTTGTTACTCTGTGAGGCAAAATGACATTCTTAAATTTGCAAATCTAATTTGTGACAGGCTGGGATTGGACCCAAGATCTTCCAAACAATAGCTCAATGGTCCTTCTGCCCTGGCATGATCTCTCCTCACACTGCCCTTCACATGAAATTTTTCAGAGACTCTTATTGATCAAATCAAGTTTATAATCTAGACCAGAAATCAGAAAACTATAATACATGGCCAAATTTTGCTTTAAATCTGCTTTTCACAAATCAGGTCTTATCAGGACACAGCCAGGATCCTTTATTTATAGTCTATGGCTACTCTTATACCACTGCCTATGTAAGAGTTAAATAGTTACACCAAAGATGATCTGCCACACAAAGCCCCAAATATTGACTATCTAGCCCTTCACAGAAAAAAGTTTACAGAACCCTGATCTAGATTCATTCAAAGTATTCTACCCTTTTCCTCATCACCTTCTATGGCACTGATGACTAGTTGTTCCCTTTATCCATCCTTACCTTCTGTAGTAATAAAACCTCTAATTATTTTTTCAGCTAAACACATGACAGTCTGAAATGAAGACGACATTTCTTGGCTTTCCTTGCATCTTGGTGTAGCCAATGGAATCCATAAGAATCCCATGAACTTGTATACAACTTCCAGGAAGTATCCTTACAGGAAAGCAGTATGTTGAAGGAATATGCCCTTCTCTTCCCTGTGCCTCCTCCTTTCTAGATAGAATGATGCCAAGATAACTAGAAAAGCCAAACATGTGATATAAGATGGTTTGGGACATGAGTTATATGTAGTCAACCAATGAAATGGAACAATACTGGGTTCCTGACATCAAAGTGTTTCTATTATCCTCAGACCACATACCTCAGGGTTTTTACATGAGTAAGAAACAATTTTATGTTAAACAAGATCCTCCATTAATTAGGATTTTTCTGTCACTTACAATTCATCGCAAGTGGTATGCTTCCTAGTAGGAAACTTCTTTTGTGGAGAAACTAGTTTCTTTATAACTTGCTGAACTGGCTATGATTATTTCCACACCTTCATTCTTTTGCTCACGCTGCTAGCTCAAGCTGGACCACCCACTTTCTCCTCCTCCATTTGACCACCTTTTATAAAGTATTCAAAGCGATTAATGTTCAGTCCATATCCTGAAGCATGTTTCTTTTTTTCACTACCTAAAATTAAGTGCACCATATTAAAAAAAAAAAAAACAAAACACAAACTTAGATTGCCTATTGTATTACATTCTTTGAGTCATGTGTTTTTGAACCTTTATGTTCAAAGAGAGTGTAGATGTTTAAAAGACTGGGATCATTGATTTTTTATTTTATTTTATTTTATTTTTATTTCCAGGTTCCTCATAGTAAACACAACCACAAAATGCCTGATGGATATCTGTGAATAAATTTGGGCAAAAGCGAGCCACACTTACTTATGAGAGCATAGATTCTCATTTTTAAAACACAATGTCTTCCAGTGCCTGAATCATAATGTATAAACTGAGGCAAAGAAGATCTATCCTAGAATAGGTCAAACAAAAGTTCATATGATGGACATTTAGGCAAAGAGTTATGTGCTGCCTAGGAAAACCCTGATGAGACATTGCACATTACTTTTATGTATGATAAATTGGACAAATGTGCCATGCTCTCACCGAAGTAAGTGGGTCTAATTCTACTTTGAGATTTTTCCTCTATTATTTATGAGATGCTCTGAGACTCTGGAACTTACACAACCATACCCTCTGCCTAAGTCCTACCACCTTAGACAGATATATTTAAACTAAGAAAGGAAAAGTTTATCAGATAATGTTTATACTTGTTCCAGTTCATGAAACAAACAGAATACTGGCTTATCAGGACTCAAATGTCAGAACTCAAATGTTTCCTGAACCAACATTCAGCCGGGTTGCTCTCTGTGGAACTGCAGGCATGGACTAAATCTTTATCTACAGAGTGTGGGGGCAATTTATGTAAACCCAACCTGCAGTTTTTTCAACGGTGATGTGTAGTCTGTCTGTTCACATTAACTTACAGAAGAGCGCTTAGAACATTCTTACAAATGAACGGATGCCAGTGGCAGCCGGAAGTCTATCTGTACAGATAAGTATTAGGAGCAGCCGAAGGGAAAACTGAATGAGAAGCAGATGAGAACAGATTTTTGGAGCCCGTGAAAGTTTGCAGGCTCCCAATTCTTTGCACTTACTGTTTGAGGTAGCTCTATGACCAGCCGCCCCTGGGGTGGCAGACCGTTGCCTGTCAACAGAGGGAAGTGAGATTACACGGAAGAGGCAGAAAACTGTCAGATGGCATGGGAACAGAGTGGCTCTCAAATCTTCTGTTTGTTTTAGTTAAACTCTTCCTGCCCATATCTCCAAAGCCTGATTCTTCTAATTTCGCTGAATATTATGTTTTGATTTCTTTGTCAGTTGTTGTTACTTTTTTGAAGTACTGGTCTGAAATCTTCTTTTTCTTAGAGATAGGATGTAATTAAGTTATAACTTTTTGCATAGCGTCCATCAGCCTCTGTTCGAGACAGAATTCTTACTCTTTCACCCAGCTCCACGCTGTCAGTCCAGCCCTGCCTGCTTTAGGGAAGCCACAGACTTTAGAAGCCTCATTCTTAGACCTCAATCCCAAAGGTAATTATGAAAATAGGGACAAAAGCCACTGACTTTCATTTTAACATAACTGTTCTTCTTAGATGTCTTAGGTCGCCTGTACGCTTCTGCCCCACGTACTCTTAGATACTCTACTACAGTCTTGCTTTCAGTTATTTCGCCTCCCTGTCTTCTTCAGAACCCACTTCAGTCAGTGAAATTTATCTTATTCACTATAAACACTCTTCTCTCCTTCATGAGCCCTATTTTGTTGGGAAAATACAATTAAAAACAAAATCTTGCAACATAGAAATGCTCTCCACAAAGGTAGTAAAGAAAGAGAACTTTGACTATTGAATAAACCTTAAACTAGAATGTGACATGCATCAAACGGTCTGCTTGGGGATCGCAAAGACAGAAGGAAATCTCACCGTTTTATGTAGCTGAGCAGATTCAATCCATTGTATTTTCAAGATAAATAAACTTGTCCTTAAGTAAGAGGTCTTGACAGCAACATTTGTCCCATCCAGTTCCTCCTAACTTTACCTGGTAATTGGAATGACCATCTGTGTTAACTAATTGGCTTTATCTGGAGGAAAAACAAACTTGTCATATTTTTATAACAGGAAGCAGTTTTGCAACTTGGAACAAGGCACCCATGAAAGTTAGACTTCTACCTCCCACAGCAGCTGGGAGATAGGGGTGCTTTCTCCCTTGATGTTTACATGTCAAAGAATGGACTCCAGGTCCTTGAAAAGACATCCATAGGTCATAAGGATGACAAATGGCCTATGTGGTCTCCAAAAGGATTTATAAAATTTTAAAGAGAGGAGAACATACAGTTATGAGTTTTCTTAAGTAAATGTTCTAAAGAGAGGAGAACATACAGTTATGAGTTTTCTTAAGTAAATGTTCTAAAGAAAGGAATGGGAATAAAGTTCCTCCCTTATTTTCCACGGGTAGAACTGGGCCTCTTATTTTTAATTTGTCTTTGTCCTTACAATTATACTTTTCGCTTCAATCTCCTGTTCCACCTATTGTAATCATGCATAATGAGGAGGAGAGGTTTAGATACCACTTATAGAAAAACCTCAAAAAAAGGAGGTTGTGGAGAGAAATCAAGGAGAAAAGAAAAGGAGTACAGACCTTGCTGTGAGGTCGGAGAAAAATATGATTCTTGAATGTAGTTCAAAAACACTCATTGGTTATCACTCAGAGTTGATAGGTTTGGTGGGATTCCTGAACCCCAACCCAGACATTCACATTCAGCAACTTTTAGGAACTTGAGTTTATGTCCAGACATATAATTAAAAGGAAACTTTCCCAAATGATTTTGATCTGCAGCCAGGTTAAGGTACCACTGACCTAAAGCCTGACAATGTGAGTATTGCTCTCATTTCCCTAGTCAGTCCCGGAGAGTTTGTCCTAAGATCTTGGAAAAGAAGAGAGAGAAATAAATGAAAAATACATACTACAAGTAGTTTAGTAACAAATAGATGAATAACAAAAGGCCATTCCACTCTAAAGTTTTTTTTAAAAAAATGGAATTAAGAACTCTTGTCCTGCTGTAGAAAAGAGAGCTACTTTTTTTTTTAGATTCCACATGTGATATCATACAGTATTTGTAGAAGCAGAGAGTGGAATGGCAGTTACCAGGGAATTGGGGGGTGACAGAATTTGGGAGATGTTCAAAAGATACAAACTGGTAGTTAGAAGATGAATAAGTTCCGGGGATCTGATGCACAGCACTGTGATTATTGTTAACAGTAGTGTGTTATATACCTCAAAGTTGCTAAGAAATTGGATCTTAAATGTTCTCACCACAGAAAAGAAGTGAAAATTGTAGGACTTGAAGGAGGTTTTCGCTAACTGCTATGGTGGCAATCATATTGCAATATATAAACACATTAAATCAACACATTATAACCTTAAATATACACAGTTATATGTCAGCTATAACTCAATAATAATAATAATAATAAATAAAGAAGAAGAAGAGGAAGAAGAAGAAAAGGAAAAAGAAAAAGAAGAAAGATGCTGCACATGGTGCCCACTTCCCTCCTACCTATGTTATGGGGTTTGAGAGCTGCACACCAGGCAAGGCCCTAGAGCTTCAGGGAAGGCAAACAGGGATAAGAACCATGGGAGTCTGTAAGAGTCACAGGGAGAGATGGGAAGGATTTGAGCGGGAAGGGGACATCCAGGGATGTCTAGGAAAAGACTCAAGTTAGCGCACCATTATCTTTATCCTTATCCTCTTAGGTTTTAGATGAAAAGCCACAGATGAGCACACCATTTCTGCTGATAGATGACTGACAGCAATAATTAAGAGCAAAGCTTGCTTGATGGCTGGACTTTCTGAATAGCGTTTGGACCCTTGGGGATGATAAAATATGAATTTCTCAGCACCTGCCAATAAACTGGAAAGTCTACAAAAGAGGTTTTCAAGATTTCCTGGTAGGGACGAAGTACTGTTCAGCAGCAGTGTTCTGTCTAAAGAACAGATGGTCTAAAAGTAGTGTCTTGAGCACAATGGGGATGGGTGGAGAGAGGGGAGGGCAAGATAAAAGTGCATGGGGATATTTTTATAAAGCAATATGATTGAAGAAACAGAAAAACAGGGGGAAATCAAAGAGATGGGATGCCTTGTCTAATAAAGGATTTAAGATGCAAGATGGCCTGGAATCAGAGAAAAAATTAAACGTAAATGCTTTTGGAGAATACAGCAGGTAATAAGAATCTTCTATAGCCCTATACACTAAGTAGAAATAGATCCAAAACTGTAAAATTGCACTAAATACCAGCTTATATCACTTCAGTAATGAAAATAAGAGAAACAGTAGTGACTCCTGTTCCCAAGTGAAATTCAGCCTGCCCTGAGAATTACGAGGGTATTCAGTTTCCCAAATGATGACATCACATCAAGCAAACCGACCACTGAACATTTGCATGTGAACAACGTCCTAAGAAACCGGTCACTTGTGGAGTGCCTATTCTGTGCCAGGCAGAATGCTAAGGACCCCCCACACATTTTCTCTCAGAAATTGTAGTCCCAAGAATTAGGTATTGCTCACATTTTATGTACATCTGAGTTTCTGAGAAATAAATTGCCCAAATTCACATAGGGAATGGTGGAAACAATTGAAACTGGGGACTGCTGGACACAAAGCCCTTCACATTTTCACTCTGGTTTCCAGTATAGGTTCTGGATTGCTCCCCATAGGCTTCTGCCTATAATTCATCTCAAAAGGGTCTTGAGACAGAGAAGCTCTCTGGTTAGTCTTTTTCTCATTCAACATGCAATCACTGGATGACTTTAATCACCCAATTATCTGCAAAAGGGCAATCTCTCATTCTAATTTCCAAATCAGCAGTCTCCAAGCTTCTTCCATAATGTTTTCCTAGCCGTACAAAGTTTTTGATTATACGGTACCAATATATGCATATTTATTTATAATTTTTACTAATATATTAACATGTTGTATGCATAACACTTATTCAAAGACAGAAAAATTGTAAGTGGAAGTTAATAAACATTTCTGATATATTTTCAGTACTTTTAAGCTTTATTTATCAACATTGTCCAAACATATTGAGTGCAATGTGATTGAATTCTCTGCCTGATTTTTGAAAATCTTAGTTTAATATTTTATTATATATTAATTAGATCCTAGGTCAGTTTCTAAGTTAATTTTATTTTAAAATTTATGGCAGTCATTTTCATTTGACTATAGCAGTCATTAAAAGCAAATCCTTGACTAGTAAATATGCATTTTTCCTGATTTCAATCAAATGTCTTTTAAAACTCTTTGGACAGTGTTACTTGTTTATGTTTTTAACAAGTGGGTCCAAATAACTGATAAAATATGAAACATTTTAAAAGCATCTAGAGAATTCTGTTTCAAGTTTCTTAAACAGGGTGTGTATATGTATGTGTGTGTGTAGGTACCTGCACACACACACATATGTGACTGTGTATATGTATATATAAATATAAAAAGCCCTCTATCACTGGCTCACTTATTGCTGAAATGATGAAAAGATTTCCAAATATGAATTTTCAATAAATTCTTTCCATAATATGAAAGATGGTCATTTTCTCACTCACTGTTAATATAAAATTTTTTGTGGATAATTGTGAATGTATTTGGTGGACCCTGTCAGATCTGAGCAGATATCATTGCCTTGAAGATGGAACATTGCTGACATAGAGCACCTGGGAGAAGGGTCAGCTGTAACATTTTTTCTGTGGTGCACATGTGCTTATAATATTGATATACATTTTAAATGACAATTCCCATATTAGCATTTAAGGCTGTTTCCCATTTCCTGAAGTATATTTCATTAAGACTGAATAACAAATTCTGTGATTCCACTTATCCAATAATGTCCCTGTGGGGCAGGGCCGTGATGAGACACGTGAGGGTGCCACTGTGAGCCCACCCTAAGTGCAGAACTAAACTCTTTGTGGAGGAAACCTCACCATACATAATAAATCCTGATACAGAACCCAGAGACCACATGCCAAAGCCAGTTTATATTCACAGGGTCACTTAGCAAAGCTTAATTCCTTGCTTTAAAAATTAAAAATAAGCCTCCATGTTGCATCACCACTTCCTCATATCAGGGAGATCATATGATAGTTGTCTTTCTCTGCTTGACTTATTTCGCTAAGCATGATACGCTCTAGTTCCATCCATGTTGTTGCAAATGGCAAGATTTCATTTCTTTTGATGGCTGCATAGTATTCCATTGTGTATATATACCACATCTTCTTGATCCAATGGAAGTTCTAATATTTTCTTCATACACCACAATGAGTGCCCACACCCCTCTCTAGAAGACTGCTATGGAACAACTCGTGAAAGATACCCTGGGCCAACTTATCCAAAACAGAACACCTGTCCTTTATTTTCTCCTAAAACCCAAAATGAATCCCTTTCTTGTGTTCCAATCATTAAATGTTAAAAGAGAAGTATAAAGAATCAAGGAACATTTGTTAAGTATTTACTAGGTACCAGGCAAGACAATGTAAATTAATACTAAAATGTTAATATCCCTTTTTTAAAAAGTTATTTATTTATTTTAGAAAGAGAGAATACATATGTATGCAGGGGGGAGGGGCAGAGGACTAGAAAGAATCCTCATGCAGATGCCCCACAGAGTGTGGAGCCTAGTGTGGGGCTAATTTCTACAATTCTGAGATTATAACAGAAATCAAGGGTCAGCCACTTAAATGACTGAACTACCTAGGTGCCCCTAAAATGTCAATATCCTTACTCTCTAGTGCACTTTTATAAACTGTTAAGAAAAAGGTGATGGTTTCCTATAAATGTGTTAAAAAGAGTAGATACCATTAGTAATCAAATTAACACAATTTATAAAAAAAAAAAAAAAAGAGAGAGAGAGAGACCACTCCTTATCAATCAACTTACACAGTATACTTTAAATGGCCATACTTTATATTAGTGACAAAGGGAATGTCCTTTTTGGAAGACCATTTGACCAAATATACCAAGAAGTTTTAAAAAGTTTGTATCACTTTAAACCATGATTAACAATGTAATTTCCATACATTTATTATAAAGAAATAATCATAGATGTATAAAAAGATTGATTTAAATATTAGTGAGAAGTTAGAGACAATTTAAATATCCAATAATTGGGGATTATATAATAAATTATAGTGACTCCAAAGAAGAGACCACTATGTGATTATTAAAATCAGATTCTGGAAGAATATTTAATGATATGGGAAAATGTTCATGATGTAATTGTAAATGAAAAAAGACAGGTATAAAATAGTATAAATATGATCTCAATTTTTTAAGAAAAATACATTCTTAAAAAATAAGAAATGGGGAGGAGTCAAGATGGCGGAGAAGTACCAGGCTGAGACTACTTCAGCTAGCAGGAGATCAGCTAGATAGCTTATCTAAAGATTGCAAATACCTACAAATCCATCAGCAGATCGAAGAAAAGAAGAACAGCAATTCTAGAAACAGAAAAAATACCACTTTCTGAAAGGTAGGCAGAGAAGTGAATCCAAAGCAACGGGAAGATAGACCTGGGGGGGAGGGACCGGCTCCCAGCAAGCGGCAGAGCAACGGAGCACAAAATCAGGACTTTTAAAAGTCTGTTCCGCTGAGGGACATCGCTCCAGAGGCTAAACCACGGGGTCAGCGAGGCCTCAGGTCGCGCAGGGTCACAGAAGGATCGGGGGTGTCTGAGTGTCGCAGAGCTTACAGGTATTAGACCGGGGAAGCCAGCTACATGGACAGAGCCAACAGTAAGATCACAGCTCTGTGTTACCTTGAACCAGTCGCAGGCTCGGTGAGCTCGGAGCGTGGCCGGAGGTCAGGCAGACGGGAGTAACTGGGCACTGTTCTCAGAGAGCGCACTGAGGAGTGGGGCCCCGGGCTCTCGGCTTCTCCAGGCAGGAGACCAGGAGGCCACCATTTGTATTCCCGTCCTCTGGAACTCTACGGAAAGCGCTCAGGGAACAAAAGCTCCTGAAAGCAAACCTGAGGGGATTACTCAGCCTGGCCCCTAGTAAGGGCGGTGCAATTCCGCCTGGGGCAAAGACACTTGAGAATCACTACACCAGGCCCCTCCCCCAGAAGACCAACAAGAAATCCAGTTAGGATCAAGTTCACCTACCAAGAAGTGCAGTTTCAATACCAAGGAGAGCAGCAGAATTCCAGAGGGAGGAGAAAGTAGAGCACTGAACTCATGGCTTTCTCCCTATATTTATTTAGTTTTACAGTTAATTTAATTTTTTCTCTTTTTCATTTTTTTTTCTCTTCTTCTGCTAAAATTTTTTTAACTTTTACCCTTTTCTTTTTTAACGTTTTTAACTAGTTTATCTAATATATATATATTTTTCTTTTTTATATTTTTTCTTTATTAGTTTTCTTTCTTATTAATTGCTTCTTTTCTTTTTAATTTTTTCTGAATCTCTTCTTATCCCCTTTCTTCCCCCCCCCCCCACGATTTGGGGTCTCTTCTGATTTGGTTAAAAGATATTTTCCTGGGGTTGTTGCCACCCGCTTGGTATTTTACTTTCTCCTTCATATACTCTTATCTGGACAAAATGACAAGGTGGAAAAATTCACCACAAAAAAAAGAACAAGAGGCAGTACAGAAGGCTATGGACCTAATCAATACAGACATCGGTAATATGTCAGATCGAGAGTTCAGAATGACGATTCTCAAGGTTTTAGCTGGGCTTGAAAAAGGCATGGAATATATTAGAGAAACCCTCTCGGGAGATATAAAAGCCCTTTCTGGAGAAAAGAAAGGACTAAAATCTAACCAAGTTGAAATAAAAAAGCTATTAATGAGTTGCAATAAAAAATGGAGGCTCTCACTGCTCGGATAAATGAGGCAGAAGAAAGAATTAGTGATATAAAAGACCAAATGACAGAGAATAAAGAAGCTGAGCAAAGGAGGGACAAACAGCTACTGGACCACGAGGGGAGAATTCGAGAGATAAGTGATATCATAAGACGAAACATTAGAATAATTGGGATTCCAGAAGAAGAAGAAAGAGAGGGGGAGCAGAAGGTATACGGGAGAAAATTATTGGGGAGAATTTCCCCAATATGGCAAAGGGAACAAGCATCAAAATTCAGGAGGTTCAGAGAATGCCTCTCAAAATCAATAAGAATAGGGCCACACCCTGTCCCCTAATAGTAAAATTTACAAGTCTTAGTGACAAAGAGAAAATCCTGAAAGCAGCCCGGGAAAAGAAGTCTGTAACATACAATGGTAAAAATATTAGATTGGCAGCAGACTTATCCACAGAGACCTGGCAGGTCAGAAATAGCTGGCATGATATTTTCAGAGCACTAAATGAGAAAAACATGCAGCCAAGAATATTATATCCAGCTAGGCTATCATTGAAAATAGAAGGAGAGATTAAAAGCTTCCAGGACAAACAAAAACTGAAAGAATTTGCAAACACCAAACCAGCTCTACAGGAAATATTGAAAGGGGTCCTCTAAGCAAAGAGAGAGCCTACAAGTGGTAGATCAGAAACAGTAACAGTCACCTTACAGGCAATACAATATACAGTAACAGTCACCTTACAGGCAATACAATGGCACTAAATTCATATCTCTCAATAGTTACCCTGAATGATAATGGGCTAAATGCCCCTGTCAAAAGACACAGGGTATCAGAATGGATAAAAAAACAAAACCCATCTATATGTTGCCTCCAAGAAACTCATTTTAAGCCCGAAGACACCTCCAGATTTAAATTGAGGGGGTGGAAAAGAATTTACCATGCTAATGGACATCAGAAGAAAGCAGGAGTGGCAATCCTTATATCAGATCAATTAGATTTTAAGCCAAAGACTATAATAAGAGATGAGGAAGGACACTATATCATACTCAAAGGGTCTGTCCAACAAGAAGATCTAACAATTTCAAATGTCTATGCCCCCAAAGTGGGAGCACCCAACTATATAAACCAATTAACAACAAAATCAAAGAAACACATCAACAATAATACAATAACAGTAGGGGACTTTAACACTCCCCTCACTGAAATGGACAGATTATCCAAGCAAAAGATAAACAAGGAAATAAAGTCCTTAAATGACACACTGGACCAGATGGACATCACAGATATATTCAGAACATTTCATCCCAAAGCAACAGAATACATATTCTTCTCTAGTGCACATGGAACATCCTCCAGAATAGATCACATCTTCGGTCCTAAATCAGGACTCAACCAGTATCAAAAGATTGGGATCATTCCCTGCATATTTTCAGACCACAATGCTCTGAAGCTAGAACTCAACCACAAGAGGAAGTTTGGAAAGAACCCAAATACATGGAGACTAAACAGCATCCTTCTAAAGAATGAATGGGTCAACCGGGAAATTAAAGAAGAATTGAAAAAAATCATGGAAACAAATAATAATGAAAATACAACGGTTCAAAATCTGTGGGACACAACAAAGGCAGTCCTGAGAGGAAAATATATAGCGGTACAAGCCTTTCTCAAGAAACAAGAAAGGTCTCAGGTACACAACCTAACCCTACATCTAAAGGAGCTAGAGAAAGAACAACAAAGAAACCCTATACCCAGCAGGCGAAATCATAAAGATCAGAGCAGAAATCAATGAAATAGAAACCAAAAAAACAATAGAACAAATCAATGAAACTAGGAGCTGGTTCTTTGAGAGAATTAATAAGATTGATAACCCCTGGCCAGACTTATCAAAAAGAAAAGAGAAAGGACCCAAATAAATAAAATCATGAATGAAAGAGGAGAGATCACAACTAACACCAAAGAAATACAAACTATTATAAGAACTTACTATGAGCAACTCTACACCAACAAATTTGACAATCTGGAAGAAATGGATGCATTCCGAGAGACATATAAACTACCACAACTGAACCAGGAAGGAATAGAAAGCCTGAACAGACCCATAACTAATAAGGAGTTTGAAATAGTCATTAAAAATCTCCAAACAAACAAAAGTCCAAGGCCAGATGGCTTCCGGGGGGAATTCTACCAAACATTTAAAAGAAGAACTAATTCCTATTCTCCTGAATCTGTTCCAAAAAATAGAAATGGAAGGAAAACTTCCAAACTCATTTTATGAGGCCAGCATCACCTTGATCCCAAAACCGGACAAGGATCCCATCAAAAAAGAGAGCTATAGACCAATATCCTTGTTGAACACAGATATGAAAATTCTCACCAAAATACTAGCCAATAGGATTCAACAGTACATTAAAAGGATTATTCACCACGACCAAGTGGGATTTATTCCAGGGCTGCAAGGTTGGTTCAACAACTGCAAATCAATCAATGTGATACAACACATCAATAAAAGAAAGAACAAGAACCATATGATAATCTCAATAGATGCTGAAAAAGCATTTGACAAAGGACAGCATCCCTTCCTAATCAAAACTCTTCAAAGTGTAGGGATAGAGGGCACATACCTCAATATCATCAAAGCCATTTATGAAAAACCCACCGCAAATATCATTCTCAATGGAGAAAAACTGAAAGCTTTTCCGTTAGGTCAGGAACACGGCAGGGATGTCCATTATCACCACTGCTATTCAACATAGTACTAGAAGTCCTAGCCTCAGCAATCAGACAACAAAAAGAAATTAAAAGCATCCAAATAAGCAAAGAAGAAGTCAAACTATCACTCTTCGCAGATGATATGATACTATATGTGGAAAACCCAAAAGACTCCACTCCAAAACTGCTAGAACTTGTACAGGAATTCAGTAAAGTGTCAGGATATAAAATCAATGCACAGAAATCAGTTGCATTTCTCTACACCGACAACAAGACAGAAGAAAGAGAAATTAAGGAGTCAATCCCATTTACAATTGCACCCAAAACAATAGATACCTAGGAATAAACCTAACCAAAGAGGCACAGAATCTATACTCAGAAAACTATAAATTACTCATGAAAGAAATTGAGGAAGACACAAAGAAATGGAAAAATGTTCCATGCTTCTGGATTGGAAGGATAAATATTGTGAAAATGTCTATTCTACCTAAAGCAATCTACACATTTAATGCAATTCCTATCAAAGTACCATCCATCTTTTCCAAAGAAATGGAACAAATAATCCTAAAATCTATATGGAACCAGAAAAGACCTCGAATAGCCAAAGAAATATTGAAAAAGAAAACCAAAGTTGGTGGCATCACAATTCTGGACTTCAAGCTCTATTACAAAGCTGTCATCATCAAGACAGTATGGTACTGGCACAAAAACAGACACATAGATCAATGGAACAGAATAGAGAGCCCAGAAATAGACCCTCAACTCTATGGTCAACTAATCTTCGAAAAAGCAGGAAAGAATGTCCAATGGAAAAAAGACAGCCTCTTCATTAAATGGTGTTGGGAAAATTGGACAGACACATGCAGAAAAATGAAATTGGACCATTTCCTTACACCACACATTAAAATAGACTCAAAATGGATGAAGGACCTCAATGTGAGAAAGGAATCCATCAAAATCCTTGAGGAGAACACAGGCAGCAACCTCTTTGACCTCAGCCGCAGCAACATCTTCCTAGGAACATCGCCAAAACCAAGGGAAGCAATGGCAAAAATGAACTATTGGGATTTTATCAAGATCAAAAGCTTTTGCACAGCAAAGGAAACAGTTAACAAAACCAAAAGACAACTGACAGAATGGGAGAAGATATTTGCAAACGACATATCAGATAAAGGGCTAGTGTGCAAAATCTATAAAGAACTAGCAAACTCAACACTCAAAGAACAAATAATCCAATCAAGAAATGGGCAGAGGACATGAACAGACATTTCTGCAAAGAAGACATCCAGATGGCCAACAGACACATGAAAAAGTGCTCCATATCACTCGGCATCAGGCAAATACAAATCAAAACCACAATGAGATATCACCTCACACCAGTCAGAATGGCTAAAATTAACAAGTCAGGAAATGACAGATGCTGGCGAGGATGCGGAGAAAGGGGAACCCTCCTACACTGTTGGTGGGAATGCAAGCTGGTGCAACCTCTCTGGAAAACAACATGGAGGTTCCTCAAAATGTTGAAAATAGAACTACTCTATGACCCAGCAATAGCACTACTGGCTATTTACCCTAAAGATACAAACGTGGTGATCCAAAGGGGCACGTGCACCCGAATGTTTATGGCAGCAATGTCCACAATAGCCAAACTATGAAAAGAACCTAGATGTCCATCAACAGATGAATGGATAAAGAAGAAGTGGTATATATACACAATGGAATACTATGCAGCCATCAAAAGAAACGAAACCTTGCCATTTGTGACAACATGGATGGAACTAGAGGGTGTCATGCTTAGCGAAATAAGTCAAACAGAGAAAGACAACTATCATATTATCTCCCTGATATGAGGAAGTGGTGATGCAACATGGGGCTTAAGGGGGTAGGAGAAGAATAAATGAAACAAGATGGGATTGGGAGGGAGACAAACCATAAGTGACTTTTAATCTCACAAAACAAACTGAGGGTTGCTGGGGGGAGGGGGGTTGGGAGAAGGGGGGTGGAATTATGGACATTGGGGAGGGTATGTGCTTTGATGAGTGCTGTGAAGTGTGTAAACCTGGCGATTCACAGACCTGTACCCCTGGGGATAAAAATATATTATATGTTTATAAAAAATTAAAAATTAAAAAAATGGAAGGAAACATCTTAACAATGGATGTATCTAGGTAATAGGATTATAAGTGATTATTACTTACTTTTTTATACTCCTTCATACCTAAAAAATGTCCATAGAGAATAGAATGTGTGTGTGTGTGTATATATATATATATATATATATATATATATATATGTATGTCGGGAGGGGTGCGTGTGTGTGTGCCTATATGTACACATCTATTCACTATAGACATTTTTAAAAATATGAAATGTATTTAGATTTTCTATGATATGCAGCCCTCCATAATCCTGTATATATGTATTATGGTATCAGATTTGGCTGTGCATCATAGAAAATCCAAATACATGGCCTAAGCCCTATAAAGGTTTATTTCTCTCACTTAACAAAAGTCTAGAAGCTGCAGAGTTATCAATGACCTAGGTTCCTCGTAACTTTCTGCTCCACCAGTAGAACGTAGCTTCCTTCTTAAGGTCACTTTAAGGTCCATTTTATCTGCATTCTAGGCAGGAAGAAGAATGAAAAAGGTAGACAAAAGCATATGTCCTACCAAGTCAGGCCCTTTGAGAAGCCTTCCTAGAAACCCTATCCAACAACATATGATTGCCACCACACTCTGCAACCTGGGAACTGGAGATTCTACTTGCTGCTTGGAGTAAATGTCGGGTTTCTTTCTAAGAAAGTAAGAAAGAATGATATGGGGTAGGCAAGTAGTAGGCTCTCCTACATTTACAGTAATAAAACAGCTTTAATTTTTTAAAAAAAAATGATAGTGGGAGAACAACAAAAAGGAATCTCTTTTTGTTGAAAAAGAATGGAAGAGAAAATAGGAAGTGCAGTTAAGAAATTATGCATTATGAAATCAAAGAAGATTATTCTGATACCCATAAGAAGGGAAAAGAGCTCAACAATCAATTCAACTATCAGCAGTTTAAAATGTTAAATATGCCTTATATCACTTTCAAAAAAATTTTTTTCAAGGAAAACTTGAATTACAAAAAGAGAATGAAAAATATGATGGACTATAATCCTGATATTCCATTCTATTCACTCTTCTTACTTCTTTTCAGGATTCCCAGAAGTTAAAGTAAATCTTTGGAATACAGTAGATATTGGCAATTGGAGTCTGGTTCCTCTGCTTCTCCCTGTGTAAGACAGAAGTTTAGAATTCCCATAACGTATAATTTGTATCTCAAATAGATCAGTTTTATCTGTTCTCCTACTCCACGGGGTAAATATTTCTATATAATATTTGCCATTACATAAATGTCTTGTTCTTCATGTGAATTTGCTACATAAATATGAATATCAACAATACTTAAACATATATGCAACTTTAAAAGGTACATGTTTTAAATATATATTAGTATATATAATGATTTTTAGATGTTATAAGCCACTTTTCACAATAAATCTCAATGGCAAATGATGTAATTATTAAGGCAAGAGAATTTAAATTCATTTTGAAGTTAAACTCTACACCAGGCACATGATTCAAGAAAAGTTGGAGCACAGGAACAACAAAAAGTATTAAAACCAAGTAAATGTGAAGGATTTTGTATTTATTCAGTTATATAGCTAAAGAAGTCACAAGAAAATACAAGACTTCTATGAAAGTTATAGATTAGCTAATTTTAAGAATTTAGCACTTCTGAGTAAACAGGATGGTCAAAAAATTCAAAGAATATTAGATACCTAGGTTTAAATGGAAATACAATAATTAGAAGATGCTCAAATTAAAGCATAGAGATCTTCTTTCTTCAGAGCTGAAGCTAAAATTTGTTATCACGACATTACTTTCCCTGCCATCCCAAGATTTGAGATTTTTTTCTCTTTTTATTTGAGAAGTATAAGAATATGTATATATTTGCAGAGAGCTTATTTTGCAAAAGAAACAGTAATAAAAATATCTATAAATGCTTGTGATATATTCCATGATTAAGAGGATCTTTATGCTGTTCCCTTAAAAGTGACAGCCCCCTCCTATTCTAAGCTGTCAGATCTATTGACAGAAACCCACCCCTATGGAACACAGAACTGTCTTTATTTAATTTCCCCACTTAATGTCAGTAGTAAATTTGGTTAAGACAAGACAATACCATTTTCAAACAACAGTTAGCAGATCATTGAAAGGCTACTAAATTATGTCATGGAATCTTTAATTTATTACTGCTTTATATTCTACTGATTCATTTATCTGTGGCACCAGAAAGCTCCTAAATTCTGAATCCTTCTCATTTGATTGTTCAAAATCATGCAATTGAACAGCATTTAGGCATATTGTGCAAGAGTGGGATTTTTACCAAGAAGCTTATGTATAAAATACAGTTCCTGACCTCTGGAAACTTTCTTTGTGAAAATAAGAGTTTGCTAAAAATTTTAAAAGAGCTTTAAGAGTTGCCTATTGTGTATTATTCCTTGTCTTGGTGTTGTACTAAGTGTGTCACAATAACCCAGCAAAGTAGGCACAATTATTATCCTCATTCTGGAAAGAAAGAAACTGAGGCTCAGAGAGGTAAAGTGATGGACCCCAGACTACAAAACTAATAATTAATGACAACAGTTTCAAACATGACAAAAAACCAACACTACCCTGAGCCTACATTGGAGCATAAAAGACCAACTTACCTAAACTGTACATTAACATAGCATGACTGCTGTACATTTAAGAAAGGGTGTTTATATGGATTTGCAACATAAATATGTTTTATAGACATATGCAGAAAGCAAATAAAAACAAAACAAAACAAACAACAACATAAAAAACCAAACCCAAAACAACCCTTTAAACTGAAACAAGTCAATCCCGAATGAGCACTCCCCCACAACCAAAAAAAAAAACAACTTGAAGCAAGTCTGCATTGTTTAACTTCATTTAATCAACAAGGTTGAGGCAAGGTTTTTCAATATTCAATAAATAGGAACAACAACAATAATAATAAAAGCGATGTGTTCTTAGGGGCAATTGAATAATATGAGGAGTGATGATAGAAGGGGTTTCCTGATGATCACTCTCGTGCTTTGAAACCCAAGTCTCAGATTTAAAATACATGATGTTTCCCTTCCCACAGATGTCACTTGGCATCTAGAGTTATCCAACTTTATTTTCCACCAAAAAACATGTAAAATTTAAAAGTAATCTTCTTTCTTTACTATGAAACAGCCAGATATGACAATATCAGCTGTTAATGCAAAAAGGCCTCTGCCCACTTCATCACCTAATACTGGACTAAGTTTCCTCAACTTAGGAAAGAAATTCCTTGGGAATATATCCCCCACCCCAATCTTGTCTCCTGGGTATCCCTCAGTGAATCCTGGCTGTCTCTACCGCATGTACCACAGTCTGCTTTGCTGAGTACGTAGCACGTACTTATGATTAATAGAATAAATGTCAATGAGGGACTGTAAGAGCACAATTGTTAGCCATCATGGGATTGACTATATTCTTCTGAATCTGAGAGTAGCTTTACCCAACATAACAATGTTCAGGATACAAAATATAGCAACTAAACTACATTCCATATTTTCAAACCATGAAATTCATCACTAATGTAAAAAAAATTCATCTAACTTAAATAGTCTCCATAAATCGCCCTCCATAACAATTTCCAAAATAAAAACAAAAGGCCAAATACAGCCTCTAGTCTGAATTTATGGCTTGTTCATGCCATAAGATAAGAAATGTATCCTGACAAGTTCTTTGAAATGTCCGTTTATTGTACTGCTGAGCCTTTCAAGTGATATATCTTCTGGCTGTAAGGCCAATATTTGCATCTTGACTCATTTTTATAGCCATGTTACTGGGTTGTCATGACCCAGAATCCAGTATACTGGTATAAAAACAATAAACTCTTAACCTTGTAAACATTTTATTTCCATTCCTTCAGAACAACTAAAAGGTGCTAACTCTACAAGCTTTCTTTATACAGTACAGGTCACATATACTGCATTAGACTACCGAAGTAAATGAAATATTTTGGAGTTTAAGTATCAAAGATGTCAAAATACTGTACTGACCATGTTCATATGTTTTATCCAGTGTTTTATTTTCCTGGAAAAGGATTAATATTTATGTTTAAGCAAACACAATTAAAAATCAACTTGTAGGGGCGCCTGGGTGGCTCAGCGGTTTAAGCCTCTGCCTTCGGCTCAGGTCATGATCTCGGGATCCTGGGATCGAGCCCCGCCTCGGGCTCTCTGCTCAGCGGGGAGCCTGCTTCCCCCCTCTCTCTGCCTGCCTCTCTGCCTACTTGTGATCTCTCTCTGTCTATCAAATAAATAAATAAAAATCTTAAAAAAAAATCAACTTGTAATTGTCAGCATATACCAAAATATTATGATTTAAGATGAAAAGAAGCTAATTTCATAGACTTTGATTCAATTATTTCTACTTCAAAATATTTAATGGCCAGTGAAATATTGTTTCACTAGTTGACTTACAGGCAATATGTAGATGTCTTTAGAGATAATGTATGCAAGAATACTTGTACTTTATAGCTTCTTTTGATTTGATAAGCATTGTATTTTAATACATGGAAAGGACATATGGATTAATATATTCACACATGTATTTTAAATATGAATACAAATTCATTTTTCTTAGATTTAATAGTAAATGTTCAAATTTCTAAACTCTATTTACTAATTCTTTCACTAGAATCTAAATACTTCAACAACAACATGGGAATTGTAATAGTTTCTTTAATCTGACTAATGGTATGGAAACAACTTAGTGGGATAAAGGAACAAAGGATGGGTTTTAGATTTAAACAGACCTTGAGAAAAAGGGGAAGGAAGGAAGGAAGGAAGGCAGGCAGGCAGGAAAACAGACGTACATACATACATACATACATAGAATATTTTGTCATTATTCTGTGGATTCTATTCCTTCATTTACCTCTGATAAATCTTTGATTTATTCTTTTTATTTTAAATGTAATTGTTTTAGCTTTATTTTTATTTTTATTTATTTTTTTTTAAGATTTTATTTATTTATTTGACAGAGAGAGATCACAAGTAGGCAGAGAGGCAGGCAGAGAGAGAGGAGGAAGCAGGCTCCCTGCTGAGCAGAGAGCCCAATGTGGGACTCGATCCCAGGACCCTGCGATCATGACCTGAGCTGAAGGCAGCGGCTTAACCCACTGAGCCACCCAGGCACCCCAGTTTTAGCTTTATTTTTAGATTGCTCTATTATTTCCTATTCTTTGGGAACAAATTCTTCCTCTCCTGGTGTGGATTAGTGTTGTGTGCTTTGCAGTTTTGCCTGTGAGCTCCTCTTTAACAGATGCACATTCCTGATTATAGAGGCTTCCCAATGACCAATTTTATTCTGTTTTAAAATTGAGGTAAAACAGAAAACATAGAAAAACATATAGAATGTTTCCAGCATCCTTTTGGCCAACACCCCCTGAAAGGTATAAAGTATAACTATATACTAGTTACCCTGATATAGGTAATGAGTAAGTTAGTATTCATATGTTTCCAATTCTGTTCTTTGGTAAGATTGCCTTTCCTATTCTAGGTCCTTTAAATTTCGACATAAATTTTAGAATCATCTAGTTAATACCTACTAAAAAAAAACTGTTAGAATTGTGAACATGATTGAACTGAATATACAAATCAATTTACAGAGTATTGACTCCACAAATATTGAATTTCTAACTTCAAAAACATGGTAAATCATTCCATTGATTTGGCATTCTTTAATTTCTCTCAGCAATATTCTCTAGTGCTTCATACAGTTATACTACACTTATTTTTCTCTATATGATTTTTCATACTACTGTAAATTATATTTTTAAGTTAATTTTTAATTGTTTCTTATAAATACAAATATGGTTATTTTTGTATATTGACCCTATATCCAGCAACCTTACTAACTGCATTATTTCTAATATTTGTAGTTTTTGAAAGATTTTTTATGAATGTAATCATGTCAGTGGAAAAATGTTACAGTTTTCTTTCTACCTGTATAGTTGTTACACCTTTCCCCCCTCCCCTCAGTTTAATAAAAATGTTAAATAGAAGTGATGAGAGGAGACATTTTGTCTTATTCCCAACTTCAGGGGAAAGAATTTAATATTGCATCATTAAGTATGCTGCTTTCTGTAGATTTTTTATATATACCCTTTGTAATATTCAGAAAGTAGTCTTTATTTTTAGTTTTTTGGGAATTTTCATTACAGACATTTATTGAATTTTAGGAAACATTTACTATATTTATTGAGATGGTCATATCATTTTTATCCTTTAATCTATTAATGTGTTAAATCCTATTTATTGATTTAAAAAAGACTATTAAATCAGACTTGCATTCCTGGAATAAATATTTGTGGTAAAATTTTAGATAAGCTGTGTTCATAGCTCTATGGACTTCACTGTTTCCAGATAGTTTTTTACATTACTATCTCAGGAACTGTGGCAGTTCAAATGAGAACTATACATAGTAATCTAGAATCATTCTGTAGGTAGATTAGTGAGTAATATAATGGATTTATATTATTCTGATTATGACTCACTTCTCTAAACAGAGGTAAGGAGCTTAATAAAAAATAAATAAGTAAAAAAAGTAGCCAAAATACATTTATATGCCCTTAAAACTTGTGGATTTTCTTAGGCATTGACTTAGTCTGATGACATTAAGAAATAAGTAAATGAGGAAGTTAGGAAAGAGTTATAGGCTGGAACAGGGAACAAGGAGGAATGAAAGCAGATCAAGGCAAGACTACAGCTGTCTGTGGCCCTCTTGTGGAGAGATCAGAAGACAAACTCCACAGCTTCTGGGAATGGGCCTCACATTATTTGTAGCACAACAGCGAATGTTTATAAAGATGATCCTGTCACCTACAAAATATTAAATTATATTTAGTTTGTTCTAATTAAGAAGATGAAAGGATTTTTTTAAAGACATCTTGTGTAAAATGGTTGACATTCCATATCCGATAGACAAATCTACACTTCTATATAAAGTTATATGTAATTGTATACAATATATAAAGTCATCAATGTTTATATATTATGTATATAATATATATGTATGTATACATACATAAAGTTTGTATATAGTTACATACTTATATAATTGTACAGACTATGGTTCAGCCATCTTAGGATTCAGTTTCTCAGTCTTTAGAATAACTGAAGTCAAACTTTCCTGTGACCATTCTTTGTCACTCTCTTGCATTTGTTTGTTTGTCATTCTGTTTTTAAAAAGCAAATGCAATGCACTCACCGGTTAAGAACTTTCACCCGGCAAACAATTTCAACGATGGTTTGAATAAGCAACAGCTGTCATAATAGCACGGATTTACCTGTTCTTCTTCCATTCTTGCATCCATAAAATCATTTCCTTTTACCCAAGAGTGTACTGAGGAGTAATCAGTGTTTTTAAAAACAGTTTGAAGGTATAAAATTATTCTAAAAATGTTAATCTTGATTATTATTATTATTATAATAGCCAAAAAGCATACAGATGTCCTCAACCATTTGTGGAAATGGTAAAGAAAAAAAAATCCTTTGGGCCCTACTGCAGAAGCAAGGCAGCAAATGCAAAACTGATGACAGCTAAAGTTTTGCATTAGAGAATCCTAATTAGATTCTCTCACCTTTTGCCTGACAGAACACAATCTTCAAAACCCATTAAGCCAGCTGTCTTCAAAAACATCCTGAAATTCTCACAAAACTCTGTTTAAGCAAAATTGAGCTAGGTACTAAAGCCCATCGTAGAGTAAAATCTAGAGTTTATATGACCTAAGTTATCAATGATGGTAAATTTAACTTCATGGTAAAATATATTTGCTTTTGGATCCGGGATATTTCCCATCCGCAGAGTAGGTGTAGGCTATGCTATGTATGTCCATATAAACATGTCACATAACAAGTACATGTTGATAACTTCCAGATGTATAGTTATAATTCAGACATCTCTTCTGAACTCCAGACTCACAAGTTAAGCAACTATTTGATATCTCCAGTTAGATGTGGTATAGGCATCTCAAATTTCATGTATCTAAAAATGAGTGCCACTAATTCTCAGACATCCCCGCAGATGGAATCAGTATTCGCTCGGGTGCTCAAACCCGAGGACTGTTTTTGATTCCTCCTTCTTTGTCGTCACTCATATTTAATCTACCTCCAAGCCTTGTCAACTCAAATACAAAAATGTCTTGACTCCCTTCACTTCTCTTCACCTTCACTGACACTGCTATAATGAAATCATCTCTTGCCTAGATGATTAGATCTTATCTATGTGAATACTACTTTGCTCCATCCGTTTTCAATACAATCACCAAAACGATCTTCTAAAAGTGTAAATCTTGCCATGTCAGAATCCTGTTAAAAACTCTCCAGTGACTTCCCATTTCACCTAGAATAAAATAAAACACTTTACTATGGCCTACAAGACTGCATACTCTGGCCCTGCCCCATGGTTGACTGTTCTTTGCTCTTCTGGACCCTCACATTCCAGTCACATGGGCCTTCTTTAACAACATCTCAAACACACTAAATTCTCTCCTTCCTGAAGATCATTACAAAAGGCTGTTTTTTCTACCTAGAATGCTCTTTCTCCTGACTGCCAACTTCTCTGATCTCCTGTCTAACTTCAAATATCATTACCTCAGGGAAGCGTCTATTAACATTCTACTCTCTAGAGTGGTTGTCTCACTTCCCCCCTCCATTTCCCAATAGTCTCTCTTACTGTACACTGCTATCTCCTCTTGGTAGCCTGCAGAACAATGGGTAAGGTATTTGCTTATTTTTTTTTTACTTTTTTTTTTTTTGTATTCCTCTCCAAACTACAAGCTCCACAGGAACCAGAATCGTCACAATTTTGTTGACATTGTATATAGAGTACCATGTCGTTGTAGCATACATGTGTTGGAATGCTGATGAGTTTGTGTTATGGAAATAGAGACTCTTCAGTTAAACTTATTTCTCATTGCACTTAGTTCAGAGGCCTATTCTTTTTTTTTTTTTTTTTTTTAGATTTTATTTATTATTAATTTGACAGAGAGAAACTACAAGTAGATGGAGAGGCAGACAGAGAGAGAGAGAGATAGGGAATAGGGAAGCAGGCTCCCCACTGAGCAGAGAGCCCAACGCGGGACTCGATCCCAGGACCCTGAGATCATGACCTGAGCTGAAGGCAGCGGCTTAACCCACTGAGCCACCCAGGCGCCCCTCAGAGGCCTATTCTTAAGTGGGGAATTCAGCAGTGGGAAGCTAGACAGGGTTACTGGAACACTTTCTAATCAGGTTGAATGTTCACCATGTTTCACCATATGTGAAGTCTTTACTATCTGTATTGTATCTCTCCTCAATTAGCAAGAAGCTAGTTCATCTTCCTTTGCTGCTGCAAAAATTATCCTCCTCCTCAAAGGATTTCAGTGGTGCTCTATCTTGCCTTGCCAAAAAGTCTGGGTGTCCACATCTCCCCAGTACGCCTACCTATATCACCTCCGTCATATTCCCCACCTGTTAGCAGCACACTAATCAAGAAATACCACTCACTTTCCCTTCTGTCTCTCTCCTTCTATAGAAGCTTTATAGGACAGTTTATGCTATTTCAAAAACCTAGAACAAACTCCCATCTGCCATCTGTTAAAACATAATTTCTCCTTCATTAAAAATCTTTCTTAAACCCAAGCTCATTTCAGAATAAGTATGAGTCTGAAAAGAAGTGAGATGTCTCATATTTAGAGTCATGTGTCTGGCAATGTACTTTATGTCTACCTTGATTTTCTTAATCAGAAAAAAAGATAAAAAATAAATTCTAAAGTAGAAAAGCAAAATTATAGTATTTATATATTTTGAATATATGTGACCATATTTATACAGACACATATTCTATGTGTGACATGCTGCAGTGTTGCAAAATTATAGGAAACCAAAACTATGCTTCCATTCTACACACTGCCTAACACACTGTGGAGACACAATAAACATACATATGTGTTATCATAAATGTGCTGATGTACAAATTATAGATAAATATATATGAAGTTTCCAAAGAGTTTCAGATTTTTTAAAAACAAAACTACTGGCATACTTCTACTACTTGAGAAGGTACCTCTCTATAGTAATACCAGGGTAGTCAACCAGTAAGTCTCCTATTCCTGAAGTATTTAAACATTTTGTGTTCTTAGTGAGGCTATCTTTACCAAGGTAGGATAAAGAAATTCAACAGTTCCCCAATGGGATACAATATGAGTATGGGGCCAGAAAAAGGGATGATTTCACCATGTATCCTCAGTCCTCTGAATCTTGAAACAAACATTATGTCAGTTGTGGGAATCACTGGCTGGAAGCAGGACCACATCTGTAAAAAGTGGGAACTGATAAAAGACCATGAGTTTATTATGAGTCAAGACTGGGTCCTTTAAGAACTCAATATTTAGAAGAGTTGGTCAGATGAGAACAGGCTATAATTCCCCTATACTTGTATAGGCTTAATGTGGACCTCCATATTTTAAATGCAATTTGAAGAACTTGAAAACAAAACAAAACAAAAAACACCTGGGAATGGCATGCCAAAATGACGGGTGGGATGATAATAAAGACAACAAAGAACAAATAAAGCATTCAGGGTTTTTCAATTTGCAGAAATAAAGGTAATGGGATGATAACTACTTAAAAAAGCAGAAAAATTTTACGTAAAGTGTATTTCCCAGCCTTACAAGGTGGGTAAAGTGGGTTTAAATTGTTATTGAAAGGAGATTTACGGGGCACCTGGGTGGCTCAGTGGGTTAAAGCCTCTGCCTTCAGCTCAGATCATCATCTCAGGGTCCTGGGATTCTCTGCTCAGCAGAGAGCCTGCTTCCTCCCTCTCTCTCTGCCCGCCTCTCTGCCTACTTGTGATCTGTCTGCCAAATAAATAAAATCTTAAAAAAAAAAAAAAAAGAGAGAGAGAGATTTACACTAGAAAAAGGGAGCTTGGTTTGATAGACATTATAATGTTTAAAAAGAGGCTTCTGCAAAAATGAATAGTCTCTATCCTCAGAGAGCCTGAGAATAAGATGCATGGTAATCTACCTTATGTTGCTTTGATGTTGGAGAAAATTGTTTAGTCAGTTCACACTTAGGTGTCCCTGAAGAATTAGGGGTCTTCCATCCTACTTTCAGTGACTCTGAAAACTTTTTCCTTAATTATAACAATTGTATACAAATAGTTTATAAAATACTATTTTAAGGTACAAATATTTCTTACTAGAAATCTCTACAGTGTGATAAGAAGGCGAGATGTGAAACTGAGGAGATAAAAAGGGTAGTAACTTTTCTTTGATCATAAGTTAATTTGAAAAAAGCACATCTCTTTCTTGTTCTTCTCTCCTCCATAATTCTGTAGGTCAATTCTGACACAATACACATCCCAGGAGTGAGGTGGTAGAGCAGGTATAACTAAATTTAAACTGCAGGAAAATAGAAGATGGGGAACGTCATAAATTGAACATGTCACAAATATTGTATGTTGAAGAATTGGCCTTAATTGCACACAGAGGTGTTCTCATTACCAACTTGGAGTACCATTCAAGAGTGATGGGGTCACCCCTATATCATGGATATAAATTCTACTACCCTCTGTCTGGTTCTGACATTTTCCTTCTGCAAAAAGTGCATCATGGCTCAGTTCCAGTCCAACCTTTCCTATAACGGCACACCCAAAATAATATCTGCAATGGCAACAGGAAGTTCCTGAGCTTGACCTTTACCTATCACAGGAAGGAGATTGTGTTATAATAGTACTCTTTGCAAAAACATTATACTTGTGAATTGATAAACTTTTCATTCACAAAAAAACACAAAATACAAAACTATTGCTTCAGGCTAAGTCATTAAGAATCACAAAGAGCTCATAAAATCTAAATAAAGACACTGTCAGCACTAAACGTGTGCAATTATGCCACATTACCAAAAATTTTACCCTATTTATGGCAGATATTTTACAATTATAATCAGGATGGGTAAAATAAACACAAATGCATTTATCTAGTTAAGTTGTTCAATTTTGCTGATCTTCTGTTTTCCCATTTAGGAATTTGGATTACAGCTGATTTCTGAGAACTTTCCAATTAAAAAATTTTAAAAGTCTCAATTCAGTGAGTTCCTTTTGATTAACATAGGAGTCCAGAGAGCAGAAAATGCCTTCTCTCATAATACTCATTTAAGTACTCTTTCTGCTTGCTTTTAGCCAAAAAGTTCATTCAGGAAACCGAACTGTAATACAAACATTGAAACAATGCAAGCAACACAACCCACAAACATGCCCCATCACCATTACCACCTCTCAAAATCAAGGTATTCATCCTAAAGAAAGGAGCGGGGGAAGAAAAATATAAAGAAACAAAAAGATTATCTCTAGTTGGCTTAAAATTTCTAGCAATATTTGGAGTAAGAGGATGACTGACAAGGGAAATGTTGAAAAATATCGTTATACACATTGTTTGTAACCTATCTGAATTTTAGCAAAGAAAAAAATCAATTATTTGATTATCTACATATTTTTAGACATCTGATTTTGTTTCTAAAAAAAATACAAATAATTGACAGAATCAAGCTGCCTTTTAAATGAAACTATGAAGTGAGTGGCTAAAAGGTAATTTCATATTTTACTAATTTATTTCAAGTTTTTTTGAAAGAATTAAACATAATTCTTTTTCTCCTACAAACAATTTCAAAAATTTCAGTTTAAAAGATAAAGCTTGACCATGACCTAGAATGCCAAATAGATAAAATATCCTAAGAATGGCTGTCATTTAAAAAAAAAAAAAAAAAAAAAAGGCAAGGATGTGGAGAAAGGGGAAACTTTATGACTTTATGCATTGCTGGTGGGAATATAAATTGGTGCAGCCATTATGGAAAACAATGCAGAGGTTTATTTAAAAAACTAAAAATAAAACCACCGTATGATACAGCATTGCCTCTTCTGGTATATACCCAAAGTAAATGAAACGAGTACCTGAATGAGATATTTGTGCTCTCGTGTTATTTGCTGTTCTATTCATAATAAACAAGATGTGGAAACAATCTAAGTGTCCATCTATGGAGGAATGGATAAAGAATTTATGGTTTTTATATACAAAATAGGATATTATTTAGCTCCTAAAAAGGAGATCCTGTCATTTGCAACAACATGGATGAACCTGGAAGACATTATGCTAAGTGAAATAAATCAGAAACAAAAAGAAAAAAAACTGCATTGTCTCACTTACATATGGTATTGAAAAAAGTTGAATACATAAAAGTAGAGAGTAGTGGAGTGGTTACCAGGACAGGGAGGTGGAGGAAATGGGGAGATGTTGGTCAAAAAGTATAAGGATGCAATTATCCCTCCTATCAGGTGTACTTTGTTCTTTAATCCAGAGCTTCTCTGGGTCAGCTGCTTAGAGAATAACCTTCTGTTCTTAGCTGGGATGTTGCATATTTGTATGAGGTGGTAGACGTGACCTGGAGGGTATAATGATTTTTACAACAAATTTTCAACCTGTTGAAATTACTAACAAATTGATTCCTATTTTCTACTCCACTGTTCACCCCCAGCCTTCATATGTATATGGTGTCTTCAATTGTTAAGAACTATGAATGATATGGGACAATAGTAATGTCTTTGTTGCATGTTCTTATTATTTTAGAAAAGACTGCTTACCAAATTGCTTTCCCCAGTTTATGAGTTTGCTGGAGCTGCTATAACAAAGTACCACAAGCTGTGCCACTTGACCTACAGAAATTTTTTGTCTCATAGTTTTGGAAACTAGAAGCATGCCTCTCTTCTAGTTTCTGGTGGTCTGCTGTCAATCTTTGAGTGATGGTGTTTTTCTTTTTCAGTTTTTTTGGTTTTTGGGGTTTTATTAATTTGTTTTTTGGCTTGTAGATACATTACCTCATCTCTCCCTTTGTCTTCACACTGTGTTCTCCCTGTATCTCTATCTCTATGTCCAAATTTTCCCTATTTATAAGGAAACAGTCCTATTGGGTTAGCACTTACTCTAATGATCCTATGTTAACTTGATAACCTACAAAGGCCCTATTTCCAAATAAAATCACATTCTGAGGTACTGGAGGTTAGAAAGTCAATACAAATTGGGGGGCTGGGGAAGAGAAGAGACACAATTCAATCTATAACACCCATCTTAACATCATGTTGAGAAAAAAGAAAGTCTGGTGATCTTAATAAAGAATGGGGAGGAGACTAGGCCTAGAAGCTTCCTGTAAAAGCGGTCTAACAGAAAGCACCACAATGAGAGAATCCAGCTCCCTAGGCCAGAGAAGGAGGAACTTCACCAGGAGTAAGGAGGGGAATAATCAAGAGATAGGAAAAGCTGATGTCTACCTCTCAGTATGAGGGGATTTATGTGGCTGGACCTTACTGTTATGTGTAATTTGCCTTTTATTTCTTATTTCTTTTTTTCCACAATTGACTTAATCACATTGCCTTCTCCCTGGCCAGAAGCTGTCAAATTTTCTCTCACTGAGTGAGGGGAAGGGGGAGACTCAAATATTACCTGGTCCCTTCAACTACCTCCTGACTCCAGAACTAATAAGTAGTATTCTTCAGCAGAAGAGCTGTCACACCCACTAAATTCCTAGTCCTAGACCTGTATCAGCAAAGAAGCATAGATTTCGCCTTAGAATTGTCATCCTATTCTTCCTAAAGCAATCATTAGATTTAATAATTTCCTTCCTTGGATGGACAGGTAATAGTTTCTTATCATCCTGGTGCCAGCTCAGAATCTATGTTAACAGTAATAACCTACTTATAACATTAAATTCTTTGTCACATCCAACTCTTAACTTCTTCCTAGCGTCTTAAAGGGAACCCATTATCTCTCACCAAGATTTGAAATTTCCTTTCATCATTAGAATCCTGGTATCCATCCAAGTGGTTCAACACTAACTACTTTCACTAGTGTTGTAGATTAATAGTACATATAGGCAAATAAAAATAACACAAACAATAAGGGTGGCAATAGTTTAAAATCATTGTTAAATTAGTATTTTAAGATTAAATGAGTGAATTTTCATAGAAGTAGAGAAGATTATTACCTGTTACTGGTGATAAGGAAGAAAATGAGTAAAACTAATAACTGTACATAAAAGTAAGAGTTGAAAATGCCCATAGGCCACATTATTCAAATTCATTTTATGTATGCGATGTCTTTCATTGCCACTCCAGATATCTTTTTCCCCTCTTTTTCCCTTTTTCGAGCTCACAAATTATAATCTATGAACCCACCTTCTACTTCCCTGAGATCTTTTCCCATTTCTTTGGTCCTCAAAAAGGACTGGCACGGTGATGATCTGGCTAGCCAGGAGGACTAAAGTCCGAGTCTTGAAATTACATTTACAAATAAGCACATTGGTTTTCATGACATCATATTGTTTTGGACCAATAAACATAAAATATTCTAAAGGTCAGGTAGGGTTATGGGGTTATGGACATTGGGGATGGTATGTGCTATGGTGAGTGCTGTGAACTGTGTAAACCTGGTGATTCAGACCTATAACCCTGGGGCTAATAATACATTATATGTTAATAAAAAATTAAAAATTTAAAAAATATTCTAAAGGTCATATTCTAAAGGTCATTTAACATGAAGAAAAAGTAAATCCTCATTGTAAAGATGATGATGATGATTTGAGGTTGTTTTGGTGATAACTCTGGAGGTATGTGGACAGGGCTAAAACTTCCAATCCACCACTGATACTATCCTAACCTTTCTGTAGATTGCTCCTTTTTCCTATTTATCTCTCTCTGCCAAAGAACTATGTCCTACCTCCTTTTCAAAGTTGTGTTCTTAACATCCTAACCTCTGTCTACAACAATTTAACTCATGAATTATCTTCTTTTCCACACTTTAAGTATATACCCTTATGTATAGTCTATATTCTGGGAGATCTACAAATAATAATCTTTTCATTGAGCTATAACCAGCATAGTAGTTTCAGGTGTACCTAATGACTTGGTATTTGAATAAATTGCAAAGTGATCACCATAATAAATCTAGTTAACATTCATCACCATACATAGTAACAAATTTTTTTGTCTTGTGAGAACTTTTAAGACCTACTTTCTTAGGGGCCCCTGGATGGCTCAGTTGGTTAAGGCTCCAACTCTTGATTTTGGCTCAGGTCATGGTCTCAGCATCATGAGATCAAGCACCATATCAGGCCCACGCTGGGTGTGAAGCCTGTTAAGGATTCTCATTCTCCCTCTCTCTCTGCCCCAGCTCAAGTGTACTCTCTCTCTAAAAATAAAAACAAAAACAGAAACAAAAACCTACTCTCTTACCAACTTTCAAATACACAAAACAGTATTATTAACTATAGTCACCCAGCTGTACCTTACATGTTTCCGCTTCTTGAAGGGCAAAGGCAGTTAGTGGAGTGGTCAGGAGGAGACTGAGAGGCCAGGCCTCCATCTAACACCCACCCATCACTACTATCCAGACCATCAGAAAAGAGCTCTTACACATCTCGGATTGGAGGTTCCCAGTACAACTTTTTTCTGAAAAGAAATTTTGACTGCCAGGAAGAATGTTAAAGAGAAATCCCTGGCATACAAATATGCTTTATATTTTTTCCATATACCATATGTTCTTCCCTGTTTAATAAAAGTTTCCCAATTAGAAGCCAACCAACCTTCATCTTCCTTTTCACCTCCAAATAATCTATAGCCATTATTGATCACTCTCTATTACTATTCTTACTACTTTTCTTTCTTCTTTCCTCTTCCTCTCATTCTTTTTTTCTTTTTTTACAGTTTTTTTGGGTCACTGTCTTCCCACAGGAATATAAGCTCCATGAGCACAGAGATTTTGCTGTTTTGCTCATTAATTATTACCTCATGCCTAGAAGAATAACTAGCAAGAAGTCAATATATAGTTGCTTAAAAAAGTAAGAGATATTGGAAAAACACAGAAAAATTCAATAAACAAAAAGGAAAGACAGTACTAGGTATTTACCCAAAAGATACAAACATTGTGATCCAAAGGAGCATGTGCGCCCCAATGTTTATGGCAGCAATGTCCACAATAGCCAAGCTATGGAAAGGTCCCAGGTGTCCATCAATAGATGAATGGATAAAGAGGAGCCTTGGCAGACCTAACTATAGGAAACAAACTGAGGGTTGTTGGGTGGGGGGGGATGGGGTAACTGGTGATGGGCATTAAGGAGTTCTTGTGCATGTGATGCAATGAGCACTGAGTATTAGATACAACTGAAAAAATAACTGAGCTCCACCTCTGAAACATACACCGTATGTTAATTAACTGAATTTAAATAAAATAAGATTAAAAAAAAAAAATTTTTAAAGATCACAAGTAATCTCACTATCCAAAGCTAATAGTTATTAACATTTTAGTGGGATCCTGTTCTTTGCAGATATATACCATATATTCTTCCAATAGCTCTCAATATTTTTGAGGAGACAGAAATATAAGTTATAATACAAAATGCTAAGTACTATGAGTGAACAAAATGCTATGAGGCAGAAAAGATAAGTAATTAATTCTGCCTGGCAGAGTAAAGGAGTATAACAAAAGCTGAACTTAAAATATGAGTACAACTTGCCAGATTTCTATGGGAAATGTTAAAGAAAAGCCCTAATTCCTATTACTCTGCTATATTATTTTTAAATTATTTTATTATTTTTAAAATTATTTTTAATTATTTAATTATTTTGTTTTATTTTAGTATTTTATTTATATATTTATAAGCATGTCATTGTTGTTCCCAAAACAGGGCATGTCAAAGATTACAGCACCCATTTCTTTTTTTCTGTGAGATGTCTGCATATTTGCACTAAGGTAGGAAGACTAGTACATTCAAATTTCCCTTCCTAAGGTTCCATATTCCAGGTTCAAGGGCTAATCCCCCTATATTAGTTTAAGTATTCTAAAAACTTTGCTTACTGATTAGAATTAACGCTCAAGGAGGTTGTAAATAAATTTTATCAGCAGCCGTAAATTCTCCCCTTTTAGCCCCTAAAAATAGAGAACGAGGATATCATCTCCAGTTCCTGGAAGTGAGAACTTGTAATTCTCTCCTTCACTACATACAATGTATTCCAGGACCCAAACAAAAGCAAATGAGATCTAGACCTTGGATTGTTCAGTATTCTACCCTTTAATGGAAGCCCAAGAACATGGAAGTAATAGCTAAGTATGTTTTGAGCATCTATTTATTGAGAAATAAACAAACATTTTAAACTTTTTGCCCTATTTCTGATCTTGAAGACATGAAATTATCATGCTATTGAAATGAAATGAATCAAGATGATATAGAATCTGGACCACAGAGTAATGTCACCTCAAATTTTGAGTAGATTCAAAGTCAGAGATAGTAATGGTGAGCAGGAAGGTCCAGGGAGGGAAAATGGATGGATTAGGAGAACCATATACTGGGGAAGAATGAGAGCTTTGTTGTGGCAGGGACAGAGGGTACGAGACAAGTAGGTATTAAAGATGAGACAAGAAGAGTAGGTTGGGGAAAGATTGTCAGAGATAGTTTATACTAATGTGAGGAGTATGGAATTTACACTATCTATCATCATAAATGCTGGTTATTATTGCTAGACAGCAAGTTAACAATTTAAGTGGCTTCTCTCAGATGATAGTGAGGCTCAATAAAAACATTAGAGTATTGTGACATGGTACGGAGTATTTCCTAAAACGAATCTCACTTACGTCTCTGCCTTTACACTTTGCTAAAGCCTGGATGCAGCCTCAAGGTTTTGTTTTGCTTTTTATTTACTTGGTTTTTTTTTAATTTTTTTAATTTTTTTTCATAAATATAGATGGAAATAGGAATAATGGGCTTGTCCTAATAAAGTTAAGACCAGGCTGAAAACAATTTTGCAGAGCAAATACATGTAAATTAATGATTTGGGGTGAAAACTTCTAGCTGAACTAGAAGAGAGTGAGTTGGCAATAAAATACACTGATTTTTATAAATTAAGAAGGCTATATTATGGTAAAAAAATATTACTGTGATATAAGGATCAGCAAGTTTCCTTGAAAAGGGCCAGATAGTAAAAAATTTAGACTTGAGAGCCATACGGTCTCCTTTGCAACTATTCGATTCAGCAATGATACCATAAAGCACGTATAGACTACAGACAAATCCAATAAAACCTAATAGAATTCAAATTTTATTTAATTATACATGTCATAAAATATCATTCTTTTTTTTCAAACACTTAAAAATGCAAAAAATATTCTTATTGCCCATCATTTAGCTGATGGGCAATTCCTCTTTTGGCTGTTTGGGGAATCTGAGAGGTAGGTGACAAGAGGTAAGGCTACTTTGTCAACATCCTTTCTGCTTTATCCTCAGTCCTTTTTCTTTGGCCTTAAAAGTAATTTTTTTTTTCTAAACATGAAGCAAATATAAATGAAAAGCTTAGAAAATATGGGAAAATATATTTTTATGGTATATCTGGTTGTTTAGTATTTTATGATTCAAAAGAGTTCCTTTGAAAAAACTGAGAGGGAAGTTTTTTAAAACTATAATAAAAAGTAAATCTTTAATCACAATCTCTTTTAGAAACTTATAAGGTAGCAAATATATATATATATTTTAAATGCTGGTGATTGTTTAGATTTTATTCCCTGTCATTATGTAGCTCTAATCACAAGAGCACTCAAACACCAGACTACAAATCGGGTCAGCTGAATATATTCTATTTTAGTGCAGCAGGAAGAGGCAGAGATGTCCCAGTTTAGTCAATCCCATTTTTGGTTTTGCAGGTCACACACCAGCTCTCGGTTCATGAAGTTTCTCTCTATTTCTGGAATAAAAAGCATCTTTTGCCTGTAGAGCACTTCAACCATGTCAACTCAGAGAGGAGAGAGCGGATAGGACTGAGTTTCTCTGCTGGATGTTGTGAGCAGGACGGCGTGAAACTGACAAGCTTAAGGATTCAAATGAAATATCCCAATTAAAGTAAAGTTGAAATGTGAAGACCAGTACCACTAGCAATATATATGCCAAAAAAGAAAAGAGCATAACTGTGACCAGTGTTACACAAGAAAAGAGCATGGGGCAGGCATTTCAAATGAGGAGTTTTCTAACTCTAAAAAAGGAGGTTATAGACAACAGGACAGAGATGAGAGATAATATAACCCTGCAATAGACATAATGCACTTCACTAAGGAAAGAGAGCACTGCAGTATTTAGGCTCACAGAACCTCAAAGGGAAAAAGAGGGAAGGAACAGCTTCTTTATAAGATTTTCTGATCATCTTAGAACAGTACAGTCATAATCTATTTCAGTGTGCTTCAGATGTCCACAGCTTCTCTTTCTGTCTCTGTCTTTCCCTCTTTCCCTCCTCTCTCTCTCTTCTTTTAAGATGTACCCATTTGTCCTTTTTTAAAAATTTATTTGACAGAGAGAGAGAGAGAGATCAGAAGTAGGCAGAGAGGCAGGCAGAGACAGAGAGAGAGAGAGAAGGAAGCAGGCTCCCCGCTGAGCAGAGAGCCCGATGCAGGACTCAATCCCAGGACCCTGAGATCATGACCTGAGCCAAAGGCAGAGGCTTTAACCCACTGAGACACCTAGGTGCCCCTCCATTTGTCCTTTTAAGTCAGAAGAAATGAGTGAACAATTTAAATTTCAGTTAGTTAACATACAGTGCAATGTTTATTTCAGGAGTAGAATTCAGTGATTCATCACTTACATACAACACCCAATGCTCATCATATGAAGAGTCCTTCTTAATACCTATCACCCGTCCAGCCCATCCCTCACCCACCTCCTTCCATCAACCCTCAGGTTGTTCTTTATCTTTAAGAATCTCCTATGGTTTGTTTCCTCTCTCCCCTTTTTCCCCTCTCCTATATGTTAATCTGGTTTGTTTCTTGAATCTGCATATGAGTAGAGATCATGTGATATTTGTCTCTTCTGACTGATATATTTTGCCTAGCATAAGACACTCTAGGTCCATCCATGTGGTTGCAAATGGCTAGACTTCATTCTTTTGATGGCTGAGTAATATTCCATCATGTATATATACCACATCTTCTTCATCCATTCATTCAGTCGATGGACATTTGGGCTCTTTTCATAATTTGGCTATTGCTTATAATGCTACTATGAACATTGGGATGCATATACCCCTTTCAAATCTGTATTTTTTAATCCTTTGGGATTAAAAACTACCAATTGCCAGATCTTAAGGTAGTTCTATTTTTAACTTTTTGAGGAACCTCCATACTGTTTTCCAGAGTGGATGCACCAGTTTTAATTCCCACCAACCGTTCAAGAGAGTTCTCCTTTCTCAAAATCCTCACCAACATCTGTGTTGTTTCCTGTGTTGTTAATTTTTAGCCATTCTGACAGATGTAAGGTGGTATCTCATCATGATTTTTATTTGAATTTCCCTGATGATGAGTGATGTTGAGCATCATTTCACTGTCTCTTAGCCATCGGGATGTCTTCTTTGGAAAGGGTATATTCCTGTCTTCTGCCCATTTCTTAAATGGATTTTGTTTTTTAGGTGTTTGAATTTGATAAGTTCTTTATGTATTTTGGATACTAACCTTTTATCATCTATATCATTTACAAATACTTTCTCCCATTCCATAGGGTTATTTTTGGTTTATTTTTTCATTTTTTAATTTAAATTCAATTAGCTAACATATTAGTACATCATTTGTTTCAGACATAGAGTTCAATAATTTATCAGATGCATATAACACTCACTGTTCATCACATCACATGCCCTCCTTAATGCCCACCACCCAAGGCCTTTTAGTTTTTTTTTTTATTATTTTCCTTTGCTGTGCAGAAGATTTTTATCTTGATAAAGTCCCAATAGTTCATTTTTACTTTGGTACCCTTGCTCTGGTGACATATCTAGTAAGAAGTTGCTACAGCCAAGGTCAAAGAGTTTGCTGCTTGAGTTCTCCAGGATTTGATGGTTTCCCATCTCTTACATTTAGTTCTCTAATCTGTTTTGGATTTATTTTTGTGTATGGTGTAAGAGAGTGGTCTAGTTTTATTCAGTATGTTGCTGTCCAGTTTTCCCAATTTATACAACATTTAAAATTTACTTAAGTTAGTTACCAATATTAACAAATCTGGAGATTTTATATAAAAATACAATTTGCTGATTCACTTGGGTCTCTAGTTAATCCTGGCTCCTCTAGCTGAATGATCTGGAGTAAGTTACCCTCTGTGCTGCACTCTTTCTTCTATAAAATGGAGACTCACTTAATAGACTTTTTGTGAGGATAAATGGCAATGCATTGAAAGTACTTGGAACACACCTGGCACTTTGCAATTATATAATACTTATTAAGCATTAGTAGTAATTGTTGTATTTGACAAACTGACCTTTGAAATCTTGAGGCAAGCACTAAGAGAAACATAAGAAAATGACTTAAAATTGATCAGGAAGACATATTTTGTGAAACAGATAAACAACTGCATTATATAGACTCCCAACATGATGATATGTTTTAAGAGCATTGCCTGTGCTCAGTGACATGAACAATCCCTTTCAAAGCACCTTCCATCTTCAAAATTCTATATAAATTGAAGTAATTGAACACAGGTAGCAGAAATTTCATCTTGTAATGAAAGAAACATAATTCAAAATATGATTGTCTTATTTAGGTGAGTTCTTACTAAAATAAATCATTTGAAGCAACATTACAGAAGCAAGATATCCTTTTCCCTCAGTACAAGTTTAAGACAGCTTCTAAAACTTACATAAAACTTCTAACAAAGACTTTTTATTTTACTTTATTTTTAAAGATTATTTATTTATATATTTGAGAGAGACAGAGCATGAGCTGGAGAGAGGGACACAGGGAAACGGAGAAGCAGACTCCCCACTGAGAAGGGAGCCCAATGCAGGACTCAATTCCAGGACCCTGAGATCATGACCTGAGCCAAAGGTAAACGCTTAACCAACTGAGCCATGCAGGTGCCCACCAAAGAGACTTTTTATAACAAATTTCAAAATAATATGCCACTGTAAATTAATACCCACTTTAGTCATATTGTTTATCTCAAATATAAAAGGAAACAATATACATTTATATACTTTTGAACAATGCAAAGCTTGGGGGTACTGACCCTCCACATATAACTTTTGATTCTCCCAAAACTTATCTACTAATAGCTTATTGTTTACTGGAAGTCTTACCAATAAATAGATAATTTAACACATATTTTGTAAGTTATTATAGGTATTATATAATATATTCTTGCAACAAAGCAAACTAGAGAAAAGAAATGTTATTAAGAAAATTATAAGTAAAATACATTTACAGTATCATACTGTATTTACTGAAAAAAAAAATAAAAGCATAAGTGGACCCAAGCAGTTCAAACCTGCTGTTGTTGTTCAAGGGTCAACTGTGTATAATGTTGTTGTTCAAGGGTCAAACTGTATATAATGAGCATTTATAAATCCATAACAAAAAGTCAACCATCATAAAATAAAAAGCAATTTTAAGTATATAATTATTTTCTAAAAAGAATATAAATACAAGTGAAAACATTCTTATCTCACTTTCAACTAAATAAATATAAATTATACCACTAAAGTGATTATATATTCCACCTGCAGATTGGAAGAGATTTTAAAAATTTAATAAGGCATCTAGGAAAGGGACTTGGCTCTCATCTATTGTTACTAATTTCTACAAATTATGGATTATGGTATATGAATAGGTATCAAAGGCCTTAAAAAATATGTCTATTCTTGGATCCAAAACTCCACTTTTAGCAATTTGCCCAAAGAAAAGAAGTTATCAAGTGGGATAAAAATGAGATTATATTTCATGGCCTATGGCTTGGACAGTACAACAGCAAGAAGCCTCATTTACAGAGAATGCTAAGCTTATTCTCATGTGAGATATATATCTCACATGAGAAGATATATACTATATACATATATATTACATATGTATAATATATATACATATATATATATAAAATAATGATTGTCTTCCTCTAACTCGATTACTTTAATCTTTTGGTCGCATGCCTTAAAACTTATTAAATTGGGTTGGATCACTATCACAAGTTGAGCATATTATTCCTAAGAGAACTTCATTCTCTTGAGCTCATTCCCAAATAGCACACAGAAGATCCAGAGCGCAACAGATGTGATCTACTAGCAAGCTCACGATTCAAAAAAGTCAGAAGCTAGTAACAAATCTCACAGAAAAAAATATTAACTTGACTACATAGCAACTTTAAATGTCTGCATCACACACAAAAATTCATGAGCTACGTAAGAGACAAATGAAAGATGGGTAAATTTATTTGCCACATATATGTCAAATACCAAGTATTCTCAATATTCAAAAAGAGCTTACAGATCAGTACAAAAAAGACCATATCTGCAATAAAAGACGGGCAGAAGATATTCATTGCTACTCAAATAAAAATAAATATATGTTTCAAAGCTTTTCAGAAGAAATCAACCTAAACCATACAAATCTGCAAACTTGCAAATGCATTAAAATTGTGAGAGGCCACTCTCTACCTCTCAGACTAGCAAAGACCAAGCTTCATAGACCTTTCTGTTAATAATAGTGCACTGACATAGAATCTATCACACATCACTGATGGCTGTGCAAGTTGATACAGTATCTGGGGAGGTCAAGTCAAAAAGATTTATTACTATTTACTACGAACACATGCTTTTATTCAGCAATTCCACCTTGAAGAACTGATCAACAAATATATGCGTACATGCACATAAAGATGAAATAATTCATTGCCACATTGTTTGTACTAACAAAAGACTGGAAACAATCTAAATATTCATTATCAATAGACTTTCAACAAATAATAATACATCTATACGATATTGTATTACGAATTATTTAAAAAGAAAAGGTAGGTGTATATATGTATATACTTATACAGAGTGATCTTGATTTTTTTTTTTTAAAAAAAAGAGGTACAGAAGCATGTACACAGCTTGCTTCCATTTGTTTGTGTAAAGCACATATGCTTTTATCTGCATAGACTGTCTCTAGAAGTATTTACAAGAAACTTGCTAGTGATAGCAATAAGTAAGTTTTACAGATCACTTAAAATGGTCCAGACATTGTTCTAAATGGTTTACTTATGTTATTTTATGATCAAAACAATTCTATATGTTAGGTGAAATTATTATCCCCATTTCTAGATGGAGAAACAGGCACAGAGAGGTTAAGCAATTTGCTAAGGTCACGTAACTAGCAATTGCTAGGTGTGATTTGAACCCATATAGTGTGTTTCCAGAACAGGGTTTTTTAACCACTAAGTAATTTGCCTCTGGGGAAGAAAACATGGGGGGTCAGAGTTCGGTGGAACGCTTTCCACTGTATTCTCTCTTTTTTACCATGTGCATGTAGTATGTTTTCAAAACATAAAAATAAAAAATTATTCAAAATATCACACAAATCCTACAGCATATCTGGAAAACCTCCTCCAATTCTGATAATGTGTAATGAAGGAGGACTGGCCTCACCAGATGGTAATGCCTGCTATACACATAGAAAATTTAAACAGTGAAGAACTGACAGAAGAATTAATAGAAAGATCAGTGTAACAGAAAAAAAAAAAAAAAGTAGCCTGGAAGTCAATCCTGGTAAAATAGGATTTAAGATTTTTAAAAACATGAAAAAGTGGAAGGATTATTCAATTACTATCACTGGGTAAACTGACTGATTACCTGGAGGAACATTCATTTATGTGTCATCTGACATAATATACTAAATGTATTACAAATGAATTAAAGAAATAAATGTAAAACTGAAGTATAAAAATCAAGAAATTAGATAAATCGATTGATCGATCTGCTCCTTGAAGGACTTTTATTTCTTCTTTTTAAAAATGTTATTTATTTATTTGACAGACAGAGATCACAAGCAGGCAGAGAGGCAGACAGAGGAGGTGGGGGAATTAGGCTCCCTGCTGAGCAAAGAGCCCAATGTGGGGCTTGATCCCATGACCCTGAGATCATGACCTGAGCGGAAGGCAGAGGCAGAAGGCAGACCCTGAGATCATGACCTGAGCCACACAGGCACCCCAAGGAAGGACTTTCTTAACATAAAGCATAAAGAAATACTTTAGGGGAGGACAAGGCAACTTTACCAATACCAAAATTCTAAAACTGCTCATTTAAAATATCATAAAAAGAATTCAAGGCTGTGAATTGGGAACCGCTGTTCACAACAAATAAATTATTAGCATTTATGATTATAAATCAATAAATAAAACATTAAAATATTTGACCAAAAAAAACCCCAGCAAAATAAATTAATTAAGCACAGAAGAAAAATACAAATAACACACAACTCATTGAATTCTATCTGTAATGTGGACATAATTATTTTACCATTTCATAGATAAACTGACACTAAGAGATTCAGTACTTGCCCAACGTCACACAGACAGTAAGTCTTGAGCTGAGATCTGAACAAATGTATTTTGCTCTGAAGTCCTGATACTCAACTCTCTAGATACCGATGTACATCCCTCTAAAAGATACACAATACAGCCGTAAGAGTATGTCACTATCAAAGCAAGACTGAAGAAAAACATTGCTTCATGCATGTAATTGATGAATTGGTAGTTACTCTAAGTTATTTCAAAAGAATGTTATTATACTTAGTCAATTTAAGGATATATCCTTGCCACTTTTCCTAATGAAACAGCCCACTGGTATTCTTGTGAGAGTTTGTGTTTGGGGAGTACAAATGGAAAAACAAATGTAGATGTCTCAATGGGAAAAGACTAACCATGTTTCAGATTGAATATTGCTCTGTCTATGTAGACATTTCTCAGGAAGGCAGAGACTGAGTAACAATAACTACCTAAGGAATTCTGAACCTGCAAAAGCATCACTAGGTATGTATTATTACCAAGAAGAAACCAAAATTTTAAAAATATTTGCAATATCTAATTTGAATTGTTTGTCATTTGTTTGCATTATTTAAAATAATTTTGTGACCAAGATAAAACCTGATGGTGATTCTGTTTAAAAGTTAATATGGTAGGAGGGATAGGGTGGCTGGGTGATGGACATTGGGGAGAGTACATGCTATGGTGAGTGCTGTGAATGGTATAAGACTGATGATTCACAGATCTGTATTCCTGAAACAAATAATACATTATATGTTAATTTAAAAATAAAAAATTTTTAAAAAGTTAATATCTAGGGACACCTGGGTGGATCAGTTGGTTAAGCATCCAACTCTTGATTTTGGCTCAGGGCATGATCTCAGGGTAGTGAGATCTAGCCCCACTCGGGCTCTGAACTGGGTGTGGAGCAGGCTTAAGATTCTCTCCTTCCGGGATGCCTGGGTGGCTCAGTTGGTTGAGCAGCTGCCTTCGGCTCAGGTCATGATCCCAGCGTCCTGGGATCGAGTCCCACATCGGGCTCCTTGCTCAGCAGGGAGCCTGCTTCTCCCTCTGCCTCTGCCTGCCACTCTGTCTGCCTGTGCTCACTCTCTCCCTCTCTCTCTCTGATAAAGAAATAAAAAATCTTAAAAAAAAAAAAAAAAAAAGATTCTCTCCTTCCACTCCATTCCCCCGCAAAGAAGAAAGAAAGAAAGGGAGGGAGGGAGGAAGGGAGAGAGAGTCAGAGAAAAGAAAGAAAGAAAGAGAGAGGGAAAGAAAGGGTTAATATCTAAATTCTGAGTTAAATCAGCCTCCTTGTCAAACCGTGGGCCCAAAGTGCTAGTATTGCTGAAGTCAACCAACCCCTAGATAAGGAAAGATAACATCAGCTTTGGTAGCAAAGGTTAATCACTGAAGCTTCTATAAATTCTTGCCAGATCCAAGATCTATTTAAGTTGAAGATATCTGTAATCTGCAAATGGCTCTCTTATGCTTCCTCTTTCATCTTTTCCAGTTTCCTTCAGCCTGGAATTCTCATCTGCTCTATGCCTCCTGTTGCTTTCTTCTGTAGCTTCACTCCATGGTGACATATATTTAGGTATTTAAATGTATCTATATTCTCTCTCTCTCTTTCTCTCTCTCTCTCTCTATATATATATATATACACTATAACTATAACACTGACTATTCCAAAATTCCAAATTCATAGGTAGTGTTAGGAGGGGTCATCATCTTTACTCCTGAATCTACCATGAACACTACCTTTTTGACTCTGTGGATGGCTGAATGGCTGAGCCCTATCCACTAGAACTCAGGAACAGTTATTGATGGATAAATGCCTGGGGGTAAGAATAGAGAAGAGGCAGGTGTTAAGTGCCAAATTTCAGCTTCAACAATAACTATTGCTGCCAGCTGGCATGACTTCAAATATCCCCTCACCCAACAGGGGTCATGAAAATTTTATCAGTGGAAAATAAAACACCTTTTAAAAAGAAGTAGATATTAAAGTGTTGAACCTGGAAGTTTACATAGGTTTTATCTCACAATTACATCTCCACTAATAAAACTCTGCAGAAAATGGAATATTATTAAAGCACCCACTTAGCTAGTATGTTTGAAGTACTTTAGATCAAGTTCTTGAAATATACTATGAATACGAGAGTATATATTTTTACAGATCAAATATACCAATATCATATAAATAAGAGTTCAAACAGAAAATAAAGAGACATGTTGAATTCATTTGATTTCAGTACTAGAAAAATTCAAAGGGAATGAAAAATAGAAATGATGGAAAGCATAGGCATTTTAATTTTTAAACCAATACACAGATATGAATCCTATTAAAAGTTATCTAATTATTTTCTGTTCTCTTGGGTTCCTTAAAAGATGATAGTCCAAATGCTCTTCTTGTTCCTGTAGGTTATACTGTCTTTTAAAACAATCAGTACTTTGTATAGGACCTTTCATCCGTTCCACAAATATAAAACACAATTCTGTTCATCATATGTTCATAGCAATGCCTTGGTAAGAAGTGGACACTAGCAAGGGTTTAATCTTAGCAAATGACATCCTGGGTGGCACAAAAATGGCCAATTTCAGAAGCACCAATGAGTTATGATAGCACTTGAGCCCTCATCACGGGGATTTTTTTTTATTTGTGCACATTTGGTGCTATGTTTTAAATACCTGCCATTTTAGAAACACTTACAAGTGGTCGTACACTATGCAAAAATAATAAAAAACAGATGTTGCTTCTCGCTTAGAATATGCCAGAACACACTTGGTCCAAGTAACAAGGGCCAAATTTCACCCTGGAAAGTCACAGGCTGTAGGGTTCCTAGTATTTCAGGATTCATTCAGGCTAATTACTTACCTCAATTCTACATTCTACCAAATGGAGAGTTTCAGAAGTCTATAATTTTCATTATGTTAAGGCTTGGATAAAAAGAGCAAAATGAATTTAAAAAACACCAGATAGGCAGAGTGCTGCTGCCCCTCGGAACAATTTGTTGTTACTTAAACTGTAACCCCTGGAGGATTTTACTAATTGCCAAGCACATTTAGATATGGCCTTAAAAAATACCGATACTGACAACAGGTCTTTGGGGAGAAGGACTATGTTTTTACGACCGTGAAGCTGGGCAGCTGGGATGCGCCCGGGCTCACTCTGGACGGAACGCTGTCCCTTCACGGAAGCCAGGCGGCTGGGAACGCCTGGCCCACCCACCCAGGGCGGAACGCCGCCTGCTTCAGGGGGAAACTGAGCACCCGGGAACGCCCGGTCAGCTCAGGGTGGAACGAAAACACCCGCCTGCTTCCCTTTTTCGTGATGGCTCCTTTCTCTTCCCAGAAGTGCTCGTTGTTAGTTAGATGAGTCCCTTTGAATGTGCTTGGTTAACTATAAAACGCTTATCCTCCTTCTTGCTTGTCTGCAAGACGGGATTTTGCCAACATGTGACCTTCATCAGTCCTTTCTGTTGGCTCTTGTTTTCTATCCAATAAAAGTGTGACTGTGGAGTTGCTCGTGGCAGCAGTCCTTTTGGACGTGTTGTCCCGTGCTCCCAGTCTTTTGCAGCTGACTTGTTTGTGCCTCATTCTTCTCTCGTCGCCGACTGGAAGTGGCAGCAGAGTAAAAAATCAGCATGTAAAAAGGTGTTTTTTTTCATTTTAAATATGCTGATTTTTTTAATACAAAATTCAAAATGTTCCAACGTAATAGGAAAAATAATAATCACCCCTGTCCCCCATTTCTCCTTTGCCATCAGTTTCTTGTGGCTTTTTCTACAGTTAATTTCTATATTTAAGCAAATGCATATGCAATTTTCTCTTTTTTTTAACCCAATAGGGCTTACTACATGGATTAGTCTTTCACTTCGCTTATTTCACTAAACTTTTTTCAAAGACTGTTTCCTGTCAGTACATAAAGAAAACTTTCTTTTTTCATTGCACAATACTCAATTATATAGATACCCAATTAATTATTAAAATTCCCTGTTGATGAATATTTAGATGGCTTTCCATGTTATCTCATTATAAATAAAGTGATATATAGGACTACTTCTAGCCTAGGATTCTGCTTAAGTCCTAATCTATTGAGGTGTTCAGCACAGTGGCATACTGTCATACTTGAAACCATTTCACCGGGGTGGCTGTATCCTGTATGCCCTTTCTAACTTGAACTGCCAAGTGTAACAGTAATCTTCCATAAGCTTTAAGAATGTTGTGACATATTAATTTTTATTAGAATTCTAAATGGCATTACCAATAATCAGAACATTGCTTCACTGGAGGTATTGTTTGACCCTAATTGGAGAACCCATCTTGGCTTTCTTTGTATTGCCTGGGTGAACGGAGGAAGGAAGTAAAAGTACATTAGTTCTGGGATTTGTGACACCAAGCTCTGACTGACTTTCCCCATAACTCTTTAGCATCCGTGTTTGGTGGGTTTAGCATTTAACTCTTCCACAAGACTCTACAGAAAACCTTAGCAAGCTACTAGGATTCAACTTTGGTTCACTTAGGCAGTAAAATTAGTTAATAATACTGAGAGATGATTAAACTGTCTAAGGGACAAGGCCTAGAAAACAGAAACTAATGCCACTCCAAGAGGAACAGAAAGCAAAAGAATATCAACAACACATTGTCACTATGCCCCTGAAGACTCCCACAGCAGCCACCAGTGAATCCCCATCATCCATCAGCAGTATTTTTCAATCTTTTCTTATCTGTATCCCACACCAAGGAATAGATTTATATTTTATTCTAGGATGCCCCAGACACATATAACTAAAACCCATTTCATGACAACAGGACTCATCCCATTGTGCAATGCACTCTACTATCATATTTTCCCTTCTTCTTTATTTCTTTAATGCTGGTTACAACTTACTAAATTGATTCAAGACCCACTAATAGATCAGGATCTGCAGTTTGAAAAACACAGCTCTAGAGAGATTGATTTAGACAACAGTGTCGCTGTTGATAAGTGAAAGTGAACAAGCTTGTGGAGGAGGGAGAAGAGTCAAGAAAAATAGAAGACCAGTTGGTGTTTGGACAGGGACAGGGGCTAGAAAGAAATGGCCAATGAAGCTTGCACATAATCCTTTATCAGCAGAATGAAACAAGCATGACCCTAATTTTAACCTACAATAGCGAAGATCAACCCAGACCCATCACCTCTTAACACGGAAGCAACGAGCAGTACAAATCATGGCTTTTCAGATGGAAAAAACAAAGGCACAGGGGGGCACAGGGAGAAGGAAAGAAGGAAAGGAACAAAGGGACGAAGGAAGGAAGGGCAATGCTTTAGCTTTACATGCTACTTTTTTTCATATATATCCAGCAGCTCAAATTCAATATAACTGCTCTGAAAAATCTTCAGTTATTTCAGAGGTAACACTTGTTTTTTCTTTCATGCCCTTTTTCAGCTTCACTTTACAAGCGTCCTTCCCCCACCATTACTTAGGTTGGAGTCTGGTTGTCTGACATGAGCTGTCAATGTACTAAGAGTCATAAAATTCAAAAGAGTAATCTTGTAGGATCCAGCTGCTTCTGTACACATTCATCTGGATCCTAGACTAAATTCTTGTCATCCCGATACCACGACATAAATCTAAACTCAGTGTTGAAGCTATGTGTCGGGGCCCATGATGCACCCAAGGTTGGGTTCAATTTGGTGATCTGTGGAGAGATGACATTTTCCTCAATCTCCCATCCCCTTGTTCTCATCAAGTGTGTAACTACCACTTTTCTGGGAACATTCAGCCTTCCTGCAAGGGTTGCAGCCTTGGCATTTGTTCCACTACAGTTCTAAAGTTAGTAGAGAAATAGAAACATTTCATTTATCCTTGATTATGCTTCCACTCTTTCAAATTACTCCCAGGAAATGTCAATGCCAGAAGAAATATTTTGGAGACTGTGACTGAATTAAAATTGTGCAGAAGAGTGGCCTGTCTTAATGAAATTATCCAGGACACCCACATTGGCTGGTGAGTCCCCTTAGCCAAAGAAAAGCCTTTTTCTCACTGGCTTTCCTGCTCAGAGGATAGTCTAACCCTCACGGGCTGTCAGGATGCCCTCAAAGCAAGTCCAGGAAAGGCCAGCTGGGATATCTAAGCTAATTACCATGCTCTGTGTTGGGCAGGTGTTGCTCACTTATGATTTTTCCTCAGCTTTGGAGAAAAGTCCCTGTGTTCACATCTATTTTTAGTCACATTTATAATAATGGAATGAAAAATAAAGTGACTTCTTGAACTTCTGTTACATGTCATTCAGGGAGAGAACAAATATAGCTCACTCTGACAGTTACTAAGCTGGAGCTAAAGAATTTCTCAGCAGTTCAGGGGTGTGAATTTGCACAATTCTTTAAGCTGGTTGTTTCCTGGGTGCTCTGCCTCTGCAGATAAAATGTGAAACATAGTGTCGAAGCGTATTTGGCATTCACAGGTGACAATCAGATTCTTGTAAGTCTAATAATAGCATAAAGGATTATCAGCAAAGGGCTGGATTCCTAATGTAATGGTGTGGTGAAGGCTTTTTGCCTCACCATGAACTTCCCCTGGCTTCACCCTCTGTCCCAACCCCATAAACCCCAACTCATAGTGAGGGCTGAAAGGACAGTATTCCAAAACACAAAAATTCTCAGACTTTGGGATCCAGAAATAAAACACCGGGACACCTGGTTGGCTTAGTTTCACATGTCTGGACTATTGATTTCATCTCGGTCATGATCTCATGGGTCATGAGATCTGCACCAAACTGCTTTGAGCTTGGTGAGGGTATGGAGTCTGCTTGAGATTTCATTCTTCCTCGGCCTCTGCCCCTGCTCTATCTCACGTGCACTTTCTTTCCTCTTTAAAAAAAGAAAGAAAAAGAAAACATGGTCCACACAAAAAGTGTGTTTTCCTAAAAAAAGAAAAAAGTTAATAGATGCAAATTGCCTTCTAAATGTCCACCTTTAAATTCCTCTTTAAATCCATAAATAAAATGTTAAACCTATTGTTTCCTGATTTGATTTTGTTTTGCCTCCAACAATTCTTTTATGTTGTCAACACAATCCTGATTTCCTAAATATCAGTTCTTCTATTTTACTTTACCAAATTATTTTGAATGAGATAATTCCCAATAGGCAGGATTTTAAAAGAATAATGAGTAATCCCCCGCTCATAATAAAGATGTTACACCTCATGTCAGGGAATGATCTATTTTGTAATGATGAGTTCATTACTTTCTATTGTACCTCATTTAATACTCAATGTTTGAGAGTAATCTAATATATATACTTGATGACTTCTTGTCCACAAAGAGAGTGGACACACAAACAAAAGTTGGTCTCAATCATCAGATTCAAGTTCATTTTTAGTCCTCACCTCTAGTTATTATTATCTCTCTTTAGCCTAG